>NW_006408546.1:22931395-22968566 GCF_000296735.1 Chrysochloris asiatica | reverse complement strand
TCTTGGCAATGTTGTCCATAGGTTGTCATGATCCACACAATCTTTGAGTAGTCTATAAGGCACAGGTAGACAATTTCTGGTGTGCTCTGCTTTCTGTCAAGATCCATCTGAGGTCAGCAATGAGATCCCTCATATCATATCCTCATCTGAATCTAGCTTAGAACTCTCGCATTTCTCTGTCAATGTATGGCTGCAACCATTTTTAATTATCTTTAGCAAAACTTTACTTGCATGCAATATTACTGATATTGTCTGATGTTTTCTACATTCTATTGGGTCACTTCTCTTTGAAATGGGCACCAATATGGATCTCTTCTAATCAGCTTGCCAGGTAACTGTCTTCCAAATTCTTGGTATAGATGAGTGAATGGTTCCAACATGACATTTGTTTGTTGAATGATTTGAATTTGTATTCCATCTATTCCAACAGCCTTGTCTTTACCAATGCCTTCAGTGCATCTTGGACTTCTTTCTTCAGTGTCACTGGCTCTTGAACATCAACCATTTGATTTTGGTGCAGTGACTGTGTATTCCTCCCATTTTCTTTTGGTGCTTTCTGCATCATCCAGTATTTTTCTCATGGCTGTTGTTATTTAGTGCCGTTAAGTCACTTCTGAGTCAGAGACCCTGTATAGGGTTTCCAAGAAGTGACTGGTGAGTTCCAACCTCTAACCTCATAGTTCAAACCAACCTTGTGGTCCAGTGCTTGTCCTAAACACTGCCTGAGGCTTGACTTTTTCCTTCAATTCTCTTGGCTTGTGAAATGATGAGCATGTTTTTTTTTGTTTTGGTTTTTTTTCCCCTATTGGTTTTCTAGCTCCAGGTCTTTAGATATGTCATTATAATATTTCACTTTGTCTTCTCAAACTGCCCTATGACATTTTCTGTTCAGTTCTTTACCTCCTAATTTCTTCTATTTACTTTAGAATCTCTACATTGGAGAGCAAGTTTCAGAGTCTCTTGTGACATCCATTTTGGTCTTTTCCTCCTTTCTTGTCTTCTCAGTGACCTTTTATTTTCTTCCTGTATGATGTTTTGATACAATCCCACAGTTCTGGTCTTCAGTCTTTAGTGTCTATTTCATCAAATCTGTTCTTGAGACCTCTAAATTCAGGTGAGATATGTTCAAGGTAATACTTGAGCTCTTGTGAAATTGTTTGAATTTTCTTCGACTTCAGCCAGAACTTGCAAAAGAGCAATTCATGGTCAGTTCCACAGTCTGCCCACCATATTGTTTTGGCTGATGCTATGAAGCATTTCCGCATCCTCTTTCTAGAAATGTAGTCAATTTGATTTCTCTGTATTTTGTCTGGTGAGGTCCATGTGTATAGATAGTTCTCTTTTATGTTGTCTTAATAAGATATTAGCAATGGATATGTCATTGGTGGGTGTGGTGGTGGGGGTGTGCTGTGGAGTCAGTTCTGACTCAGAGTGACCCTGTATAGGGTTTCTGAGGCTATAAATCTTTACAGGATCAGAAAGCTGCATCTTGCTCTGGCAGAGTGGCTGGTAGTTTCGAACTGATGACCTTGAGGTGAGCAGTCTAACTCATAACCACTATGATAGTTAGTAGTATAAAACTGGACAAATTCAAAGTCAGTTAATCCTTTCATTTCCATGTATGCACTTGACATATAAAGTCAGGTAATTTACTTACTCTTTCACATTATCGTGAATTAAGCTAGATAAAATAATATAATTGAGAATGATCTAATTTAAATTATATTTCTTAATAAAAAGCCCTATAATATTCTTGATATAGAATATTTAAGTGTTCCATATCAAGAATATTGTAGGGTTATTTTTTAAGAAATATAATTTAACTCAGATTTTTAAAATCATTTATACAAATTAAATTGATGCACATGAAGGAAAAAATAGATTAATATATGAGGAATTTTATTTTAAAAATTTATAATATATATGCTACATTACATATAACAAAACAGAATCCATATGACATTTTCCTAGTAGCTTTAATATGGCAAAAAGAAATGAAAAGTTAGTCAAAAGTTTAATATATTATTGAATTTAAACTTACATCTAAATATATCCATTTTCTATTCTTGTCAAATGGAACCAGAAATCACGGGGATAAAGTGGCAAGAGTGGTGTTATAATGTATTACAATAAATGTCACAAATCAAATATAAATAGAAAATAAATAAAATATATGTACTGTTCAATGAAAAGCCTATTTGCTGTGTAAAATTCCCATACATCACAATAAAACGTCAAAATTTTAGAAACATTCATATGTATGTAATCTTTTATTGTTCTTAGGTGCCACCGCGTCATTACTGACTCATAGTGACCCAATGCACAATGAAACAAAAGACTTTCCAGTTCTGCTCCAACCTCACACTCATGATACATTTGAGTCCATCGCTGCTGCCAGTGTACCAGTCTATCTCATTGGGGACCATCCTCTTTCTTTCTCACCCTCCATTTTACCAACATGATATCTTTCTCCAGGAACTGGTCTCTCCTGCCAATACATACTCAGCATGAGATGAAGTCTGGCTTCTAAGGAGCATTCTGGCTGTACATCTTCCAACACAGATTGCCATTCCATAGTAATTTTAATTTTCTCTTCCAATATCATAGCTCAAGTGAATCAATTCTACAGTTTTCCTTATTCATTGTCCAACTTTAGTATGCATATGAGGTTATTGAAAATACCATGGCTTAGGTTAGGTGCATCTTAGTCCTCTAACTGACATAGTTCTTCTGAACACTTTAAAGAGATCTTATGCAGTAGATTTGCCTAATGCAGTAAGTCGTTTGATTTCTTGACTGCTGCTTCCATGAGTGTTGATGATTGATACGAGCAAAATGAAGCCTTTGACAATTTCAATGTTTCTTTCATGTATCATGTTGTTATTTATCAGTACAGTAGAGAGGATTTTTGTTTTGTTTCCATTGAGGTGCAACCCACATGGAAGACTGTGGTCTTTTATCTTCATCAGTAAGTATTTTACTGAACCTAAGCATGGAGTCCTAGTATGGTGCTGTGGTTAATGCATTGGTCTTTGCTGGTTTGAACCACAAGGTTGGTGGCTCAAGCTTACCAGCTGCTCCTCCAAAACCCTATGCAGAGTTGTTATGGGTTGGAATAGACTCCATGGCACTTAACAATAACAATAATCATTTAGGGTGGAGTCTTGATGTGGTGCTGGGGTTAATGTGCTGGACTGCAAAGTATGTTTGAACTTTAGTCAGTGGTTCAAGATCACCTTTTGAAGCTAAACCCTATACAGGATCACTATGTGTCAGAACTGACTTGATGGCACTTAACAACAACAACAACAATAATCATTTAGGATCTGAAGAAATGTATATTCTCCTTTAAAAACTGTGTTAATCATCTTGGAAAAGAAAATTAAATTATTTTACTCCAAAAATAATGAATAAATATTATTCAATCACTACTTATGTTTAGGAAAGATTGGCTGAACCTAAAATTTCACTGTAATATTTATTTTCTGATCTCTTAAAAATATTAATTAACACAATAAAGCTGTGATCACAAACAATACTTGTGGCCATTTCCTTCATTATTAAATTGATTGTTGGTCATTAGAAAGAAGAGTAAATAAGATTGATGTAATTTGCTGTGGTGATTCCTAACGGGTCCATCAGTCTCTGAATTTACTTGTTCTTAAATACTGATGGATGATATCCTTACCTTTCCAAAATTATTATGAGATGATTAAAGACCAGAAACAAACCTTGAATGTGTAATTTTCATAGATTTTTAGGACAGTTTTAGTCACATGTTTTGTGAGTACTTGGTTGATTTGGTTTCATTTTGAGTGGAGGACATCCATTTTGGATTCTTATCCAAACTAATATAATAGTTTCTTATTTGCCAAGGCTCTGTGTTACATTTCATCATGTTTTTACCCTCAGACTTTATACTATGGTGCCACATCTCCTTGAAATGTATAGTTAGATGAACATTGCTAACCATTTACATCTTGTCTCACAAGGCTTGCCCAATATGTTTGCCTAAATTGCTTACAGATAATTTCCTGTCCCGGACTTAAGACTTCAAGTCATCTTTCTGATACTACCTCCTGAATTGGCTCATCACTGATTTTCTTAGCTGCTCATTCATTAATTTCTTTTTGAACAATTGCTTAATGCACACTGAATTATGATGAAATAACAAGAACAAAGACAAAGATCGTTTCTGCCTTCATGAGGCTTAAACTACACTGAGAAGTTGCAGATATTAATGAAATTATAACCTATATGAATATATAATTAAAGTATAATGTAGTCTCTGAAATAACAGTATACATTTCTATTTGAGGGTAAGTAAAACATTATTGCTAAAAATCGTAAAACTTTTATTTAAAAAATTAAAATGAGAAGCTATGGTATATAGACATATCATCCATTTAGGTGCATGCACTTCTGAAGGTGATGCTTCACATCTGTATTCTTTGCATCCTCAAATAACTCAAATTGTGTTCCTTTTAAATATTCTTTGATCTTGGGAACAAAAACAAGTCTAGAATTGGCTACCCAAAATGGGGGCTACAAAGGCAAGAAGTGACTGGCTTACAAGCTTTCAAGAGGGAGCCTAGATCGAGAGGGCACAAGGGAAGATAAAATCTCCACTGAGTAGTATCCAATCTGTCTGGGTGGGGCTGATGAAAGGAGATGGGGATAGGTCTCTTGTGGTACAATAGTGAATAATTGTTATCAGGACTGACTGTGAGTGTTGGAAATGTAATGGTAGACATTTTGTAGCAAGGAGGAGAGTGATTAACTTTGCAGTCTAGGAGTGGAGGTCCCTGGGACCATCAAGGGAGAAGAGCTGAGTGTTGGACCCTACCCAGAGAAACAGTTATGTCAGAGATGGAGGCAGAGATGATGATGTGGAGAGATGGAGCAGCTGGGGATGTTAGACACAAAGAGGGAGAGGGACGGTGTGCTGATGACCAGGGGGTGGGGGGGTGGAGGGAGGTGGACAGGCTCGTGGGGTATACTCTTTGGTTAGTTGATGATGCACAGAGAGGATTGTAACCATGGCAATGAAACTATATATGATAGGATGAATGTAAAGCTAATGTTCTCCCATGTAAACTATCACATAACGCACAATAAAACATTAAAACAAAACAAAACAAAGGTTTAGAGTGGCAAGATCATGGAAAAGGTAGTAAAATTTCCCAACAAAATTCTTATAGGAGAGTCCTTGAGACTTTCAAGGAGTGAACAGGCACATTTTGTGATAACCCCCAAAAATTTCTCAATGTAATTAATTTTTTTTTCTCACGAATGCAGATTTAAGTTTTTAAAAAAATTTCTTCATAATAAACTCCAGTGATGATCCTGTGGCTTCCAAGAAAATGTATCAAGATTGCCTATCAGAGCCCCAAAAAAATAGTTGTACTGACTTTCTGAGTTGAGCTCTCTGCTTTGAATTTAATTGTCTCAGAAGATCCCCTTGGAATTCACAGTTCTAATTCATTAACTGCTTTTTGAACAATTGCTTAATTGATTTCTTTTGAAGGCACCCTAAGGAGACTACCACAGTGTGTGACTGAGAGTACATTGGAGTTATTATTGGCTTGCAGAGACATGCTTAACCAAATTTTGTTTGGAATAAACCTGTGCATATAAAAACTGGAACCCTGGTAAAAGTACTTTTTTTTCAAAGTTTTTATTGTGGATTGAGTTATAGTTTACATGGGATAACCTTGGTTTTACAATCACCATTTCATTGCAATGATTGCAGTCTCCTCTGTGCATCATCATTCAATAGTAGTTGCTTCTATTCCCTCTGTTTGGTTTTTCTTTGGATAGACACAGAAACACTCAGGAATATGTATTCATTTCAACAACCAAAGGGCACGTTCTGCAAGCCTGACTCCTGGCCACCAGCACACAGCCTTTCTCTTTCCATGAGTCTAGTGTCCTCAGCTGCTCTATCTTTCCTTGTCTTTATCTCTGCCTCCGTCTCTGGTGGCACTGCTTCTCTGGATAGGGTCCCACATTCTAGAAGCTCTTGTGCTCATCTCCCTTAATGTTCCTAGACTCCTCTGTTCCTGGCCTGTGAGATTAACAACTGCCCCCTTTTAGTTATAATACTTCTACCTTTATAGTTGTGACAGTCACAGTTAGTCATGATAACAGTTACTCACAACTGAATCATAAGATTCTTATCCCCATCTCCTTTCACTAGACCTGTCTAGAAAAGATGACAACTATTCGGTGTGCATTCTATCGCCTTTCCCAACCAGCACACTCTGAAACTAAACTCAGTCTTGAAAACTTGTAAACAATGCTTTTCGACTGTGCTTCTAAAAACAAAGAAGCGCCATCATTAACTGAATTGTTATAGTTGTTTTTAAGTGCCATTGATTTCAATTCTTAGCCACCCATACCCAGTATACGGTTTCCAAGGAAGGGCTGGTGATCTCGAATTGCCTACCTGTGGATCAAAGCAACGTTGCAGTACTGCAGCGCTACACTAGGGCTCCATTAACTAACTACTGCTGCTTAATTTTTCTAAAAGAAGAGTTTATACACTAGAAAGAAAGTCTAAGGGAATTAGGGGTTTCAATTATGACAGCTTGATAGGTTCTCATTCTCTAATTCCTCATCAGTTTTCAAGGACATGGTAGTATGATCTTGATCAGGAAACCTGTGGTTGTTGTGTTGCTAAATGCCTTTGAGTCAGTTCTAATAATGACCTTGTAGAGGATTTCCAAGGAACGGGTGATAAATTTAAACCACCGACCTTGTGGTTTAAATCGACCTTACAGTCAGTGCATTATCCCACTGTGCCACATTAGGACTCCATCAGGAAGCCTAAAAAATGAGTATGGAGAAAACCTGCTAGTCTAAGGAGTTCTGGTAGCATAGTGGTTATGAATCGGGCTGCGAACCTTAAGGTCAGCAAGTCGGAACTAGAGCTGTTCCGCGTGAGAAAGATGAAGCTTTCTGATTCCGTAAAGAATGACAGCCTCGGAAACCCTGTACAGGGTCGCTGTGAGTCACAACGGACTCCGCAGCACATAACCTCCACCAAGCAAATTGAGAAGGGCATCATGCTTAGTAAGTTAGAGGCTCAGTGAATAAGAAGACCTCCGATCAGATGGACTGATGAAGTGGCTGCAACAATGGGCTCAAATTTAACAACGATTGTGAGGACGGTGGATGACGGATGGCCCAGGATTGGGCAATGCTTCATTCTGTTGTGCATAGAGTCACTGTAATTCAGAACTGGCTAACAACAAGCAGCGTGAAGCCATTTAAAATAAACAGAAAAGAACATTGTTCTTATTAGGTGCCATTGAGTCACTTCTGACTCTTAGATACCCTGTATAGGATTTCTGAGGATTGGCTAGTGTGTTGGAAACACTAGCCTTGTGGTTAGCAGTTAGTGCTTCTACATCAGAACTCCTAATATCACTTCACATTATTGTCATTCTAATGACTGATGGAGTCCTGGTGTGGCGCTGGGGGTTAATGCGCCAGACTACAAAGGAACTGCAAGGTTGGCAGTTGAAGCTCACCAGCTGCTCCTAGGAAACCCTATACAGGGTCTCTAAGGGTCAGAACTGACTCAACAGCACTTCACAACAACAAAATGACTATTGTTTTAGCAAAACAATCTATCAGAATAGCATTATGTAGCCTCGTAGTGGTGATATAAGGATTGAATACGATTTTCTACTATTATTTATAAAACATTTTTTAGTTTATACAATTTATGCACTCTGGCTCAAAAGGAAGTAAAATGTTAATTTGATTAACTTAAGAATTTGCATTTTTCATTGTTAGTTGCTGTGAGGTGGTATCAATTTACAGCTCACCCTAAGGGCAACTGAAAACAACACTGCCCCATCCGGCTGCTCTCTTCTCACACAATCTGCTGTGTTTGAGGGTCTTGTTGGAGCCACTGTGTGAATCTGTCTCTTGAAGGTCTTCCTCTTTTGCACTGACCCTCTACTTTACCCCATGTGCTGTTCTTCAGGAGCTAGTTCCTCCTGATAAAATGTCCAGATTAGGTGAAAGAAAGTCTAAGGGAATTAGGGTCCAGATTAGGTGAGATGAAGTCTGACCATTCTCCCTTTCAGTGAGCACTCTGGCTTTACTTTTTCCGACACAGATTAGTCCTTTCTTTTGGCAGTTCATGGAATAGTCACTATTCCTTGCTAACACAGTAATTCAAATACATGAAATCTTCTTGGGTATGTCATTTTCGTTGTCCAATTTACCCATGCCTATGAGGCAATTAAAAATAACGTGGATTGGTCCAAGCTCATATCAGTGCTCAAAGTTACATCTTTGCTTTTTAAAACTGTAATTGCCCAATGTAAAATCATTTGATTTCTTGTGTACTGCTTCCATGGACATTAGTTGTGCATCCTTAATGAGATCCTTGAAAATATCTGTATTTTCTCTGTTTATGCTTACTGGTCCAAATATGAGGAATTTTATTTCCTTTATGTTAAGGTTTAATTCTTCCTGAAGGCTATCATCTTTGATTCTCTTCAGTCTTTTTTTCAATTTCAGCAAGCAAGGTTTTATTATCTGCTAGTCACAGGTTGTGTGGGCTAATGCGTCAGACTGCAAAGTCGTTTGAGCTGCAAGGTCGGTGGTTCAAGCTCACCAGCTGTTCCTTGGAAACTCTATGCAGGGTCGCTATGGGTGGGAATCGACTCGTCGGCACTTAACAACAACAACAACAGTCACAGGTTCTTAATGAATCTTTGTCAAAATTTAATGTTGTGTTCTGACCCACAAAAAAATACACTAAAGAGGAATTTTTTTTTCCAAAATGAATTACCCCAAATTGAAAGATCACCTCCATCAATTTTTAATAATTATATTAGAACCAAATTTCTCCTTTGCTGATGAATAATCATCAGGATTAACAATCAGCCTTAATTAAAAACATAGGCTTTGGAGCCAGTTCTTTAGTTTAACCCTGTGTGCCCTTGAGTAAATTACATGGTGTCTCAATGATTTACAGTCTATCAGAGGAGCTAATAATAACTTCTATCTCAGATGGAAATGGTTTAAATGTTTACAGTAATGTTCGAAATAAAGTATGTGCTCATTAAACGTTAGTTACAATTTTACTGTTTTACATTAGTCATCTGATATGTGTGGACTAAGCTAATTTTTTTTTTTTTTCTGATAGTCTGTGGTTGTTTTTGTTAGGTGCCTCTGAGTTGGTTCTGACTCATACACAATAGAATGATCTTATACACAACAGAATGAAAGACTGCCCAGTACTGCATCATCCTCACAATAACAATTGCTTCAGCCCAATCCATCTAATTGGGTGGCCTTCCTCTCTTTCAATGACCCTCAACTACTAGTTGAGGCACTGCAGGTTAATACACTGGACTGCAAAGTCAGTTTGAAACACAAAGTTGGTAGTTCAAGCTCACAGCCACTCCTGGGAAACTATACAGGGTCGCTGTGGGTCAGAATTGACTCCACAGCATTTAACAATAACAACTACTTTATCAAATATAATGTCCTTCTCCTGGGACTGCTCCCTCCTAATAATATGTCCAAAGTATGACACATGAAGTCTCACCATTCTGGCTTTTAAAGAGCATTCTTGCTATAGTTCTTCTAACACAGATTCTTATTTTATCCTTCTACAACACCATAATTCAAATGCATCAATTCTCCCACAGTCTTCCTTTTACATTGTCCAACTTTCACATGCATATGAGGCCATTGAAAATACCATGGCTTGGTCAAGGGCACTTTAATCCTCAAACTGTTAGCTTTGCTCTTGAATATTTTAAGGAGTTCTCGTGCAGCCAATTTGCCTAATACAATATGTTGTTTGATTTCTTGACTGCTGCTTATGTGAGTGTTATGTATCCAAGCAAAATGAAATCTTTGATGATGTCAATTTTTTTTCTTTATTTATCAAGATGCTTGCTGTCTATTGGTTCAATTGGGAGGATTTTTGTTTTCTTTCATTGAGGCTCAACCCATATTGAAGGCGATGGTCTTTGATCTTCATCAGTAAGTATTTTAAGTCCTCTTCACTTTCTGAAAGTAACACGTCATCTAACTAGTGCAGGTTGGTAGTGAGTCTTCCTCCAAATCTGATGCCACACTCTTTTTCATATAACCAAGTTTCTTGTATAATTTGCTCAGTAGACAGATCAAAAAAGTATGGTTTTTACCATACTTTTGAATTGTTTCTAATTCATCCCTGGCACACACCTTTTCTGGTTTGGAAACATTCAGTATCCCTTGTTCTGTTTGAATAACTTCCTGTTGATCTTTGTACATGTTCCTCAAAAGCCCAATTAAGTATTCTGGAATACCCATTTTTCACAGTGTTAGCAATAGTTTGTCATGAGCCACACAGTCAAAAGTCTTTACATAGTCAGTAAAACACAAGTAAACATCTTTTGGGTTTTAGGCCAAGATCCATCTGACATTAGCAATAATATCCCTTGTTCCAAAACTTGAGTTTCTGGCAGTTCCCTGTTGGTACACTGTTGCAGCCAATTTTAGTTATCTTCAGTAAAATTTTAGTTGGATGTAGTATTAATGACATTATTGGAGGACTTTCACATTCCGTTGAGTGACCTTTCTTCGGAATGGGCACAAATATGGATTTTTTCCAATCTGATCGTTTATATTCTTTGGTAAAGGCTGATTTCCATTAGTTTAATGCTATTATAACCAAGACACAGCCTCCTGTATTTGTGACTCCCCTTTTTCTCATTCTTCACACAATGCTCAAAGATTTAAGTCAGATGAGGATATCTTTATGGGAGCAGAAAGCCTCATCTTTCTCCCACAGAAAGACTGGTAGTTTTGAACTGCTGACCTTCAGGTTAGCAGCCCAATTCATAACCACTATGCTACCAGAGCTCCTTGATACAACTAACTCCACAAAACTCACTCTTACCTCTCCAAGCTCATTCCTCCCAGGGCTTATGGTAATCCACCCACACTAACATTTTCTTTTCTCTCCTATGAATAGGCCTTTTGCACTTGAAGTTTCTTAAGCCTAGAAATATCATCTATACCCACAGAGCTGAGAAGAGTCCTTAACATGTAGTAGGCAATCAGTGGTGATAGACTGAATGAAAAGATTTGGTTCCTAACATGTATTCTTGGTGATAAACTCTATAATGTATAAAGAAACCTGTTGACATTTCCCTGGAAGCCGGCTGTGATAACCACCTCCTGTAATCACTGTTGCCTGGGTGAATTATATCTGGACCCATTTAACAAAATGTTTTCTCACTTAACAAGTGAAAAGAGCAAACCTCTAGAGGGAAGCACCCTTGTATGTATTCTTCAGTGCCATCACATAAGATCTCCTTGGCTATACAAAAGTCACTTAATATCTTAATTTCTTCATCAATTAACCTATTAACACATTTCATATATATATGAAATATATATATATATATGAACAATTTACTATAATACAATAAATATTAATATGAAATGATGACTATAATTTAACATTTACAAATACAAGAGTTAGTACTTATTTTTTCACAGAAGGTAACAGACTGAAACCTAAAGTAACTTGATAGAGGATTCAGAGATACTAGATGATGAATGTTCGTTTTCCACATTCAGTAATATTTGTATAAACACTAACATTTTCCACCTGCTCCCAATAACAAGCAGCAGAATCTAACGCATTCCAGTGTGTTGTTGTTGTTAAGTACCGTGAAGTTAAGTACTGTGGAGTTCTTAGTTATTCAGTTATATTTTATAGGCATTCCTTAGAATGTGTACGCTGACTTAACAACCAGGTCTGTCATGGGCAACAAAGTGAAACAGGAACAAACATCAAATTTTATAATTTGAATAATTTTTCATGCTAACTAGTCCTGGAAAAATTATGGATTGAAGCCCTGCAATGGCAAATTTGGCAGAAGTATAGTCAGTCCTTTTAGGAGGCTGATACGTGAGGCTGGTTTATTGGCATCATGGTACGGCGCCATCCACACTCAAAGCGGTCCTCCTACCAGTCCCATCTTTGAGTTGGGCAACATTGCTTTGACTCCCTACTTTAACCTTATGTAAAATTGCCATTTGAAATGACTGAACCAACTCTAATTCTCAACAAATTCTTCATCACAATCACCTTTACTTGCAGCACATTCAGCCTTTGAAACATTGAAAAGATTTCTACGTATTTTCTTGCACGTGTTGTTGTTGTTGTTGTTAGTTCCCTTAGAGTCACTTCTGGTCCATAGCAACATTTCGTACAACGAAACGAAACACTGTCCAGTCCTGTACCATCCTCATAACTGTTGTTATGTTTCAGCATTTTGCTGCTGCCAGGGTGTCAATCCATTTTGTTGGGATCTTCCTTTTTTTCTTTTTTGCTTTCCTCCACTTTGCCAAGCATGATGTCCTTCTCCAAGAACTGATCATCTTGATAATATATCCAAAGTATGTCAGACAATGTCTCACTATCTGGGCTTCTAAGAAGCATTCTGGCTGTACTTCTTCTAAGACAGATGTGTTTGTTCTTCTAGCGGTCCATGGTACTTTCAATATTCTTCTCCAAGAGCATAATTCATCTGCATTGCTTCTTCCAGTGTCTTCCTTATTAATTGCCCAATTTTTGCTTGCATATGAAGTGACTGAAAGTATCATGGCTTGCATCAGGCAAACCTTAGTCCTCAAAATGACAGCTTTGCTACTGAAAAATTTAAAGAGATCTTGTGCCCCAGATTGCCTAATGTAATATGTTGTTTGGTTTCTTGACAGTTTCATTCATGAGTGTTGATTAGGAATCCTAGAAAAATGAAGATATATAAGTGAAGGCTGTGGTCTTTGATTTTCATCAGTAAGTATTTTAAGTTCTCTTCACTTTTAGCAAGCAAGGTTGTATCGTTTGCATATCGCAGGTTGTTAATGAGTCTCCCTCCAATCCTGATACTACATTCTTCTTCATATAATCCAGTTTCTTGGATTATTTGCTTAATGGTGGTGGTGGTTATGTGCCGTGGAGTTGGTTCCAACTCATAGTGACCCTGTACAGGGTTTCGGAGGCTGTAAATCTTTACGGGAACAGAAAGCCTCATCTTTCTCCCACAGAACACCTGGTAGTTTCAAACTGCTGATCTTGAATTTCACAGCCCAATTCATAACCACTACACTACCAGAACTCCTTAGTATACATTCTAAAAGTATGGTGAAAGTATACTACTTTCCTGGTACATACTTTTCCTGATTTTGAATTATTTGTCATGCTACCTAGAACTGTTCAAATGACTGCCTTTTGGTCTAGGTACAGGTACTTAGGGTCAGAGAAAAAGAGGAAGACCCCCAACGAGATGGATCAGCCAGGTGGCATCATTGATGGACTCAAGTGTGGCAGCAGTAGTGAGGTTGGCCCAGGATCGGACATTGTTTCGTTCTGCTGTGCATGGGGTCGCTATGAGTCAGTTCTGACTTGATGGCACCTGACAACAACAACAATAGGTACTTCATGAGCACAATTCATTTGATAATTAATTATCAAATTATGAGGATTGTGCAGAACTGGGCAATGTTTCGGAATACTTGTTCTTTGCATATTTATCCATAGATTGTCATGATGTCTAGAGTTGAAAGCCTTTGCATAACCAATAAAGCACGAGTAAACATTTTACTGATATTCTGTGCTTTTAGCCAAGACCATATGACGTCAACAATGGATCTTGTTCTACATCTTCTTCTGAGTCTGACTTGAACTTATAGCAGTATCCTGTTTACTGTTACAACCATTTTATTTATCCTACAGAAAATGTTATTTGCAGTCTACATTAATGATAATGTTTCATGATTTCGGCTTTCCAATGGGTCATCTCTCTTTAAAATTGACACAAATATACGTCTCTTGCAATTTATTGGCCAGGTAGCACTCTTCCAAATTTCTTGGCCTACATGAGTGAGTGCCTACAGTACTATGTCAGTTTGTTGAAAGATTTCAATTCGTATTCCATCAATTCCTAGAGCCGTTTCCCAAAATGACTTCAGCACAACTTGGATTTCTTTCTTCAGTACCATTGGTTCTTGATCATTTGTTACCTCTTGAAATGGTTGAACATCAATCATTTCTTCTTGGTACAGTGGCTCTGGGAATTCCATCCATCTTTTTTTTTTTTGACTCTGTCTGCATCATTCAATGTTTTGCACATAAAATCCTTCAGTATTCCAAGGTTTGAATTTTTTCCACAATTCTTGCAAATTGAGAAATGCTGAGCATGTGTGGTTTTATCACTCCAGGGCTTTGCATAGTTCATTATAATAATTTAATTTGTCATCTCGGACTTCCCTTGGAAATTTTCTGTTCAGCTTTTTTTAACTCTTCATTTCTTCCATTCACTTTAGCTTCTCTATACTTAGAAACAAATTTTAGAGTCTCTTCTGACATCCATTTTGTATATAGTCATCTTTTATGCTGTTTAAAAAAGGTATCTACATTGAATAAGTCATTGATCTTGCAAAATTCTATCATGCGAACTCCAACATTGTTTTTATCACCAAGACCATATTTTCCAATTACTGATCCTTCCACTTCGCTCCCAACTTCACCATTCTTATCATCAGTAACTACCAATGAATCTTGATTGCATGTTTGATCAATTTCAGACTTATGAGTTGGGTTGTTGTTCTTGTTGTTGTTATGTGCTGTGGAGTCAGTTCCTACTCATAGTGACCCTGTAAAGGGTTTCTGAGGCTATAAATCTTTACGGGAGCAGAAAGCCTCATGTTTCTCCTGCAGAACAGCTGGTAGTTTCAAACTGCTATCCGTGAGATTAGCAGCCTGATTCACAACCACTATGCTACTAGAGCTCCTTTATGAGTTGGGTTGTTGTTGTTGTTGTTAAGTGCCGTCAAGTCGGTTCTGACTCATAGCGACCCTGTACAGGGTTTCCGAGGGTGTAAATCTTTACGGGAGTAGAAAGCCTCATCTTTCTCCCGCGGAACAGCTGGTAGTTTCTACCAGAGCTCCTTAGTATCTTAAATTTCCTCGTCACTTGCTTTACTTGTTGTTGCATAAATTTGAATAATAGTAGTATTAACTGGTTTTTCTTGTGTGGATATTATCTTATCACAGACAGCATTTTACTACAAGGTAGATCTTGAAATATTCTTTTGACAATGAATGTGATAACATTCTTCTTCAATTTGTCATTCCTGCCATGGTAAGTCATAAGTGTCTAATTCAGAATGGTCAGTGTCAGTCCATTGCAGCTTACCAATGCCTAAGATAGCAATCTTTATGCGTTCCACTTCGTTTTGACAACTTTCAGTTTTTCTAGATTCATACTTGGTACATTCCATGTACAAATTATTAATGGATGATTGCAGCTGTTTCTCCTCCTTTTTAGCTATTCCTCATTAGCGAATGAAGGTCCCCAAAGCTTTAGTCTATTTACATTATTATGGACAACTTGATTTTGAGGAGACAGCTTTTCCCCAATCCCACCTTGAATGACTTCCAACTTGAGGGGCTCACCTTCCAGCACTATATTTGAAAATGTTCTGCTGATAGCCATGATATTTTCATCTTATGGTACTACATCTGAAACTATTACATTGCTAAACATACAGAAGTTGTCTGCTTTAACATAGTCCTAGTTTCTAAGTTAGGAAGCTCAACAGAAACCTGTGCACCCTGATTGAATTTGCTGGTGTTTAAAATACTGATGGCATAACTATCAGCTTCACAGTAGCACACAAACCACTGCAGTACCACAAACTGATAGGTGAATGGTAGTTATTACACTTAATTCAGTCTAAATAAGAACAGTGTGCACCTGCTATGACTGACCTGAAAATTCTTACAATCACAATTAGGAATGAATCTCATTTGTCACCTGGGGACTGTGTGTTTGTACGGAAGAAAGAAAAAAAAGCTTTGTTCTCTATTGCTTATTAGAACATTGTCAAGAATTCTGTATTTGACCATCAAGGCAACTTAAATAACACAAAGTAAAGTATATATTGCATCTTAATGTAAAGAAAACAAAACTCCTCACCACTGGACCAATAAACAACATTCTCATAAACGGAGAAAAGATTGAAGTTGTCAGGGACTTCATTTTTCTTGGAGCAACTATCAACACTCATGGAAGCAGCAGTCAAGAAATCAAACGACATATTGCATTAGGCAAATCTGCTTTTGAAAGTGTTGAAGAGCTAAGATGTCAGTTTGAGGACTAAGGTATGCCTGACCCAAGCTATGGTATATTCAATAACCTCATTTGCATGTGAAAGCTAGAGAGTGAATAAGGAAGACCAGAGAATTGATGCATTTGAGTTATGGTGTTGGAGGAGAATATTGAAAGTGCCATGGGCTGCCAAAAGAACCAACAGATCTGTGTGGGAAGAAGTGCAGCCAGAGTGCTCCTTGGAGGCCAGGATGGCCAGACTTCGCTTCTCATACTTCAGACATATTGTCAGGAGGGATCAGTCACTGAAGAAGTATATCATGTGTGGTACGGTAGAGGGTCACAGAAAAAGAGGAAGATCCCTAGAGAGATGGATTGGCAAAGTGGCAGCATCAATGGGTTCAAGTGTGGCAACAATATGTGAGGTAGGCCCAGGACCAGGCAGTGTTTCGTTCTATTGTTTATAGGGTTGCTATGAGTCGGTATTGACTTGATGGCATCTAACAACAACAGCAAAATAAATACATTGGAATCAGAAAAAAAGAGTTTAGTTCATATAAATTAACTGTGAAGAGAGCAAAATATATTAACCAGTGAAAATAAATATCACTTAAGATAACATAATCAATGTAATAATATTTTCTTGAAAGTTATTACAATGGAATATTTATGGGAAATAAAGCAAATTATTTACTGTTCTTATGTGAATACATATGTCACTTGCTTAAATGTTCAGTTTATAAAAAATTCATAATTTAAATCAGTTGTAAAAAGTTTCAAGTTATGGTAAGTACTTTATGTGGTTGATCTATAATAAAGAAGCAAACTATCTAGAACATTTATAATGACAGGTTTCCATTTTTTAATTTATTTGTTCACCATTGGAGAAACTGAAAAGCACACAATAGAATCACACCTTTTTAACCCATATACTAGTAATCCCTTTTGTTGTTGTTAAATACCGTGGCGTCATTTCCGAGTCATAGTGACTCTGCACAGGGTTTCCGAGGCTGTGAATCTTTACGGGAACAGAAAGCCTTATCTTTCTCCCACAGAAGAGCTGGTAGTTTCAAACTGCTGACCTTGAAAGCAGCCCAATTTGTAACCACTATGCTACCAGAGTAATCCCTTTGTTGTTGTTAAGTGCCGTTGAGTCGATTGCGACCCATAGCGACCCCGTACAGGGTTTCCGAGGCTGTAAATTTTTACGGGAGGAGAACGCCTCATCTTTCTCCCGCGGAACAGCTGGTAGTTTCGAACTGCTGGCCTTAAGGTTCGCAGCCCAATTCGTAGCGGATGGTAACCCTCAGCGTTCCTGGGCTTGTAGATTCATCGACTGTGCGGGTCTCTCTTAGTCTAGCACCCCTTCTTTGTATTTACATTTCCTTTGTCTATTGAGCTTATTAAAAAATAAAACACTTCTCAAAAGTGGTTAAGTTCAGGGAATAAACTATTTTTGTCTGATAACATTGCTGTAATTGTTAAGTGCCGTGGAGTTGGTTCTGACTCATTGTGACCTTAGACAGGATTTCCGAGAAGTGGATGTTGGGTTTGAAGCACCGACCTTGTTCAAATGGACTTTGTATCCCAGTGCTTCTCCTACAGTACCACATCAGGATTCTGCATTCCCAAAAAGGGTCGCATTTAGTGAGGAAGACGTTTGGACACCTGCATTTCTTTTGTTGTTGTTTTTAAGTGCCATCAAGATAGTTCCCACTCATAGCAAGCCTGTATCGAGTTTCCAAGGAGCGACTGGTGAGCTTGAACTGACGACTTTGTGGTTCAAAGCAACCTTGCAGTTTAGTGCATGAACCCACAGTGCCACACATGCAACAATTCGGTCCTTAATATTTGTCCATTCCCTCTGTAGCTTGCAGTAGTACAAGCATCTCAGTAGTTGTCGAATTAATACTTAGGGGAATAAGTAAGATCGTATTTCTATAAATTTTTATATCAGTCTGTGTAGTAAACAGAAAATGGCTTAAGTATGATTGACTTGTCCTCTAAAAACAGTGGGCATATTTTCATGTACCAAAATAAAATCCTTTTTCTTTAGAAAAGGGCAAAGATAAATTAATTTTCAACTTATTACATGTTAATATTAATAATTTAAAAGTAATTTTTTATCTTATATTAATTATTGACACCATTTAATAATTTTGAGAGTTCATGGTATTTGTCACTATTAGGTCCAGTACCATATGGTTTCCATTGTGCTTGGTTGATGTTTTAGATTCCCAATGTGGTTGAAAGATCACTAATATGATTCTTTCCGTGGTCTGATAGTTGTTTCTTTCTAAGCAACAAAGTACATAATTTAGCTTACATTATGGACCTACCAACAGAAATGAAACAGAATGATTTCCTTTGTGTATATGTATATATATGTGAGAGTAAAAGACAAATGAAACTAAAATGTTTGGGAAGAACAATTATCTCTTTTGTCTTAAGCATACCCAAAATATCTTTTAAAAACATGAAATTTACATTGTTTGAATCACTAAATCATCCAGCATGAGTGCCTTTCTCTGCTCTTCACACAACATAATTAACACACTAACGAGGGTCTGCAGAAGACCCACATGTACAGATGATGCTGAATTAAAATGCGATTACTTCCAGTCATTTGATTTATTTTGAGATGTAACGTTGAGCTGTTCCTACACTGATATTGATCTAGATTCCCAGTGTGGCACCAACGTGTTGTTGTTAAGTGTCACGGATTCGGTTTTGACTCATAGTGACCCTGTATAGGGTTTCTAAGGCTTTAATTATTTTTTTTCCTTCCGGGAACAGAAAGCCTCATCTTTCTCCTGTAAAGCAGCTAGTGGGTTTAAATCATCAACCTTGTGATTGCAGTCCAATGTTTATCCCATGGAACCATCACTCTCCTTTTGTTAGGGTGGGGTTGTTAATTTTGCTTCTCTAAAAATTAGTTAATTTCACACTTTTTCCAATGAATAATCTGTAATTTCCTTTGCATATATATATATATATATATCTTTTGTCTGAGCAGAGTGGTTTACTCAATTCCTCCATCTCTTTTAGATGTATATACTGATGCTGTAAGCCTTTATTCAGTCAGTAAATATTTATTTTTTACTTATGCAAAGCACTATGATTGATGTGGGGGATAGATGGTAAAGGAGATATATATGGAACATTTCCTTACAAAACTTATGTTGAAGTGAAAGAGGTAAAAACTACATAAGAAAAAGTATAATTAAATGCAAAACCAATCTGTTTTAGGGCAGAATTGAAGATTTTTATTTAGATAGGGTCGTTGTTGTTAAGTGAAGTTGAGTTTGTTATGAGTCAGAGCAATCCTATACAGGGTTTCTAGCCTGTACATCTCTGAGGGAGTAGAAAGTCTCATCTTTCTCCCATGGAGTGGCTATTGCTGCTAAGTGCCATTAAGTTGGTAATGATTTACTGAGAATCTATGCATGACAGATGTTGTTGTTAAGTGCCATCGAGTCGGGTCCGACCCATAGCGACCCTGTACAGGGTTTCCGAGGGTGCAAATCTTTACGGGAGTAGAAAGCCTCATCTTTCTCCCGCGGAGCAGCTGGTAGTTTCGAACCTCTGACCGTAAGAAAGGAGCTCTGGTAGCGTAGTGGTTACGAATCGGGCTGCGAACCTTAAAGTCAGCGGTTCGAAACTACCAGCCGCTCCGCGGGAGAAAGATGAGGCTTTCTACTCCCGTAAAGATTTACACCCTCGGAAACCCTGTACAGGGTCACTATGGGTCGGAACCGACTCGACGGCACTTAACAACAACAACAATGCATGACAGAATGAAACTCTGCCCGTTCCTGCTCCAAATTCTAGCGCTGACAGTGTCCCACTGCTTTTCATGAGGTTTTCAGTGACTAAATGTTCAGAAGTAGTCCATCTCTTCTTTTTTCTAGCTCATCTTTATTTGGAAGCTTTGCTGAAACTTCACTGCAAGGGGCCCTTCTGGTATTTAAAATATCCATGGCATAGCTTCCAGAATCACAGAAACAGATACGACAACACAGTGGTTAAGGGGGTGAAACCCCCAACCTTGTGGTTAGCCGTTCAGTGCTTATCCCACAGAACAACCATGCTCCCCCTACATAGGGTTGTTATTGTTTTTTGTTAAATGTCGTTCAGTTGGTTCCAACTCATAGTGAAGCAGTATAGGGCTTCTGAGGAGCAACTGCTGAGTTTGAACTGCTGACCTTGTGATTCAAACTGGCCTTTTGGTCCTGTACCAACCATACCAGGACTTCTTAGATAGGATGGTGGTGGTGGTGGTTATGTGCCTTGGAGTCAGTTCTGACTCATAGTGACCCTGTACAGGGTTTCCAAGGCTGTAAATCTTTACGGGAGCAGAAAGCTTCATCATTCTCCAGCAGAACAGCTGGTAGTTTTGAACTGCTGACCTTGTGGTTCGCAACCCGATTCGTAACCTCTACGCTACCAGAGCTCCTTTCTTAAATAGGATAGGTACAGAAAAAACTTGACGGAGAATTTAGCTTATACAAGATACTTTACATGATTGCATCATTAATCATGCATCGAGTTTTCTATGTCAGAAGTAAATTATTTGAATCAGAAAAGCATTCGTCATATTTTATTGATTACCAAAAAGCACTGTGGATGCAGTATGGAGGTGATGGTGTGGTGTGTCAGTTCCAACTCATAATGACGCTCTGCACCACAGAATGAAACCCTGCCCAGTCCTGCATCATACTCATAATTGTTGTCATATTCATGTGCATTGCTGCTGCCCCTGTGTTGATCCAGCTCATTGGTTGACTTCCTCTTTTGCACTGACCCTTACCTTTACCAAGCATAATGCCCTTCTCCAGTGACTGGTCCCTCCTAATAACATGTCCAAAGTATAAGAGATAAAGTCTTGCCATCCTGGCTTCTAAGGAGCATCCTGACTGTATTTCTTCCAACACTGATTTGTTGTTTTTCTGGAAGCCCTTGGTACTTTTAATATTCTTTTCCATCACCATAATCAAAATGCATAGATTCTTCTACGGTCTTCCTTATCCATTGTCCAACTTTCACATTCATATGAGATGACTGTAAATACTAAGAGTTGGATCAGGCACACCTTAGTCTTCAAACTGATATCTTTGCTCTTGAATACTTCCAAGAAAGCTTGTGCAACAGATTTGCCTAATGCAATACAAGTGAGACACATACAGATACAAATCCCGGAATTGAACTAAACACAGATTCAAAAGGGAGACAGAATGAAAATAGTGATATATGAGAGAGACACAGCATGGCCCAAGGGTGACCAAGGGTGAGGCTCTTCCCAGCCCCCACCAACCCTATCCCTAGTAACATGATACCCCTCTCACCACACACTTATCTTTAAACTCAGGTCTCCTCTCACTGTACCATGTTCCCAAACTGACTGAGCCCAGGACTATGGCACCCAAGTGACTGACAGGTCATATTCTGAGAACTCAGGCCTGAAGCCAATGGCCTTTCACTACAGAGATGCATGTACATGTGGTCTGTGACTCAGGCTTCTGCGCAGCTTGCTGATGTATGTATGAGACTCAGCGTTGCTGCAATACCTTCTCAGATTTGTTTGTTTGTTTTTGATCCATGTTTCTCTCATTTTTTCATTGTTCTTCCTTTTTATCAGTTTATTTTTCCCTCTTACAGTCTTCTTTTTCTTTTACACATTTCCCCCCTCATTTCTCCATCAAAATTACTTCCCCTTTTATTTTTGTTAACTCTGTCCCATGGTATAAGAAGCGAACGTTGTTTTCTCCCTAGTCACTCATCCCTACCTCACTTATCATGCAGGCAAAAAAAAAAAATTGGAATGACATATATAAAACCTTGGAGAAAGAAAAACATATGAATCAAGAATTATATATCTAGAAAGACGGTCCCTCAAGTATGATGGTGAAATCTTGTTTACAGCTAATAGAATTTTAGAGAATTTGAAACAATCAGATAATCTAAAAGGAATGCTAAATGGCATCCTTTGGCAAGAGAATTAGCAATGTCAGACAGCAACTTGAAATTAAGGTATATGTCAACATCATCTGGAAAGCAAATCAGAAGAAGAATTCTCTAAAATAAAATAAGTGTATAAGACTGGAAAAGGAGAACTAGCAGCATTAATCTGTAAATGATGATATGTACAAAACCAAAAGATGGAATAAATGATGTTGTTACAAAACTTCCAAATAGAAAGGAAATCAAGACCACATCAAGATAGAACAAACTATTTTAAACTTGTTAAGTGTCCTCAAGTCAGTTCTGACTGATAGTAACCCTGTACAGGATTTCCAGGGAGTGGCTACTGAATTAGAACTACAAATCTGGCAGTTAGCAGTCCAGTGTTTATACTACAGTGCCACACCAGGATTCCATTTTAAACATACAAAGATAATAAATTAGAGGTTAACCACAAAGGAAGTTAAGTCTTTGATTAATAATTGTTAAGTGTCACCAAGTCAGTTCCAACTGATAGCAACCCTGTGTAAGGTTTCTGAAGAGTAGCTGATGGGTTTGAACTGCTGACCTTGTAGTTCAAAGTCCAGTGCTGATCCTACAGCACGATACCAGGAGTCCTCTAGCAACCCTAATCACAACAGAACCAAATACTGCCTTTCTTACAATTGTTTTTACGTTTGAGCTCATTACTGTTGCCACTGTGTTAATACAACTTGTTGGGGGGGTCTTCCTCTTTTTGCAAACTGTCCACCATACCAAGTACAATGTTCCTTTCCAGGGAGTGCGTCCTCCTGACAACATGTCTGAAATATGAGAGACAAAGACAAACTTACCATCCTGGCTACCAAGGAGCACTTTGGCTGTACTTCTTCCAGGAAGAAGTTTCTTCTTCTGGTAGTCCATGCACTTTTACTTTATTGCAAGTAATAATAAACAATCTATGAATGGGTACATAGACAGACTGGCAAGATGAATCGGTCTGAGTAAGTGAAAGGGACTTTGGCAGATGATATTTCTTCATATATATTTGTATGTGCTATAAATGTTTCATCCACAAGTTTGGCAGTTCAAAGCCAGCTCTTCAGAAACGCTTCAGAAACCCTAGACAGTGCTACTCTGAGTCAGAACTGACTCAAGGGCACCTAACAGCAATAATAATAGCAATGTTGTTGTGGTTGTTAATGCAATTTTATTGATTTCTAAATATATTACATGTCGTAAATATTATCAATTTCACATTAGTGGTGATATGATGTGAGAGATGTTACATCTCTGATTTATCTCTGATTATGGCTTTTGGATGCTGGGAGTTTGTTCCAAATCATACAGCTGAGTGCAAGAAATGGAGCTTGGACTCAAGCTAGAAAAAAAAATTCTAAAGTCTACGCCGTTAACCCCTGGAGTATCCTGGCTCCAAGTGCATTACAGAATAGGAAGAGTTTTCCACCTGTTCACAAACCCAACCAGCTAATAAAAACCCATGGTTAGATTGAAATAGTCTATCCTTTTTGTGGTTGGTGTTTAGCCCTCAATTTATTGTGACTTTTTAAACCTAAGTTAAGAGGTGAGTAATGATCTTCCATGTGGAGACCTACTGAAATCCCTTGTGGGTACCTGGTGATTCTCTAAATGCTGCTGTCTAATGATCTGGAAAATTCGATGGGAATGGATATGCCAGTATCATGGGATAAGAAGAGCTGCAGGCCAGAGAAACAGAGCAGCTAGTCCTCTGATGGATCAGCTGAGAAGACCTGACCCAGCATTACTGTATCATTTCCTAGACCTTCAAATAAGATACCAATTAAAAAACAAACAACATAACCAAAAAAAAGCCTCTGTTATGTTTTTAGTCTCTAATACTACATCCAATTTTAGCTCCAAAATGTCAAATGAAGACAGTAAAAATGATTTAAAATAGAGGTGTTAGAGTGGAGGAATCAGAGATTAGGAATCATCACCAGAAATTCCCACTCTGTCTAGCAAATCCCACTAGGTTATGAGTCACGGCAATACAAGCTATGTGCTGATCATATAATTTATCCTTAATTGGAATTATTTTTATTTCCTCTATGAATTTTTGTATATCATTAATTATCAGTGAGAATTTTCCATAAGGTTGACTGAATGAGGTTTAGGTCCACAGAGATACAAAAACACATAACCCAGACACCCTGTCCTTAATTCAGTTATATTACCCTTCAGTGACCTATTTCCAGGAAAAAAGATATCAGTCATTAAAAACCCTAGGATGCAGCATTCTAATCGGACACACAGAGAGTTGCCAGGAGTTGAAATCTACTTAATACCAACCAAGTGGTCCGGCCTCAGTGAGGAGCCCACTGTGTCTGGAAGGTCCGATCATAAAAGTTCAAGAAATATTTTTCTTTATGGATGTTCAATATTTAGAATTAAATTGTAAAATTCAGCTAAACATATGTTTTTAATAATATGCCAGGTCCATGCAAGTGGGTCTTTCTTCTGGGAGAAAGTTCACAGAGAAAACTGTGTGGGAGAACTGAGTTGCCAAGAGTGTGAAGTCACCATCAAAGAGATACATTCTCTGGTATCCATTTTCCTTTGTTTTTTTTTTTTAAAGGAGCCCACCACTTTCTGACTTCTTAGATCTCAAAGTGCCTGCAGAAGTCTTCCTGCCTGCAAATCTGCCATAATTCTAATAGCTGACGTTGTTGTTGCTCAGTGCTGTTGAGTTGGTCCAAGTCATAACAACCCTGTTAGCATTGCCAAGGGGCAGCTGGTGACTGTATCGAAAGAAATGTTTTCCTCCAAAGATCATAGTGTTCTGTCCAGAGACTGGGCAACACTGCTTGCAAGTTCCTGTTACGGGAGCTGCTCACCCTCTACGTTCAGACCCACTTGGTACCAATTCTATTTCACTCTACAGAATGCTGATGATTTGGTCTAAGTTCATGGCAGCTTTTCTTGGGGATTTCCTGATTATTGAATCTGTATTTCAGTAACTGGACATTTTTATTCCTTCATATTAAGAGAATTCTTGGCATTATTGTTATAATACTAGATCTCTTGTTTCCCTGAGCCAGAAAAGATGTCCATTTCAAGCTCTATTATAACCCTGCAATTTAGGATGTGTAATTTTATCTCAGTTTTATTGCTGTTATGTCATCAAGTTGGTTTCAATTCATAGCAACCCTGTAGAGGGTTTCCAAGAAGCAGCTGGTGACTTTGAACTGCTGATGTTTCGGTTTGCAGTCCACTACTTTGTCCTACTGCACCACACCAGGACTCCTTAACCTCAGTATAACTTGTCAAAACATCTGAAAACCAATCCTCAGTTCTTAGAACTCAACTGGTGGGGGTGGGGGAGGGGGGCTTATGTGCCTTGCAGTCGGTTCCGACTCACAGCGACCCTGCCCAGGGTTTCTGAGGCTGTAAATCTTCACAGGAGCAGAAAGCCTCATCTTTCTCCTGCGGACAGCTGGTAGTTCGAACTGCTGACCTTCAGGTTCGCAGCCTGATTCGTAACCACTATGCTACCAGAGCTTTTTACTGGTGGTAGTGGTGGTGTGCCAAGGAGTCGGTTCTGACTCATAGTGACCCTATACAGGGTTTCAGAGGCTGTAAATCTTTAAACGAGCAGAAAGCCTCATCTTTCTCCCGCAGAACAGCCTTATTAGTGTCCCTTAATGTAATACTATACCCTTTGTAGCAAGTACAGTTCTAAGATCTTTCCATAAACTCTCTCATTCAATCCCATTACTGAATAGCCTATGAAAGAGAGTCAGGGGCTTGTGTTTACTAATTTGTAGTCAATGGTTTCACACATTTTACACTTTTGATGGGGTGAAGCCTAAGTGGAATTATTCACTTTAGGTTGGTAAGTAAGCACAAATAAGCCTGTGCTTACCTTTCTCATAAGGCAAACCACACCTAAAAGAGAAACATTCTTTGTTATCAGTTTGCCTGTTTTTAAACTGGAGGTACTGAGGCATGCAGCGGTTAAGCAACTTGGTCTAGGAGCTTACTTTGCAAACTTGGCAAAGGTCAGCAGTCTATTGCTTATCCTACAGCACCAAACCAGGACTCCTGAGTACAAATTATTTTAGTTTTTGACCAAGGGTGGGAGACTGTAATCCCTTTCCCCTTATAATTGTAGCCAGGACCCATCCCTACATCTTCTGTGACTTGGTGAAGGTAGATTCTCTTTCCCTCATTTTTCTTAACACTAAATTGACCAAATTAGATTTAACGCAACAGTGAATATCGTTGTTGTTGTTAAATGTTGAGTTGGTTCCGACCCATAGCGACCTTGAGGATCAGTTTGTGAGCTTGAACCACCGACCTTGAAGTTCAAATGGCTTTGCAGTCTGGCGCATTAACCCACAGCACCACACCAGGACTCCACATCGAATATGGATTGTTGAAATTCTCGCTTCTGAGATTTGTATTTGCTATACGTGGGTACCTCAGAAAGTTTGTAGAAAAATTGAATTATAAGATGATGAAATTTTTCTATTATGTTTTTGAAGCCTACACCTATATACCTATTAAACATACTTATTGGTGCAGCACTAGAAACACTCACTTGTCTCTGCCAAGAAATTTGGAAGACAGTACCTGGCTAACAAACTGGAAGAGATCTATATTTGGGCCCCTTCCAGAAAAACGTGACCATACAGACTGTAAAAATGATCAAATATCACACACAATAAAATTTTGCTGAAGAAAATTCAAAAATGGATGCAGAGAGGCTGAGACGATGACATGGAGAGATGGAGCAGCTGGGGACTTGAGATCCAGAGAGGGAGAAGGGCTGTGTGTTGATGACCGGGGGGCAGGCTTGCAGGGTATACCCTTTGGTTGGTTGATGATGCATGGAGAGGATTGTAACCATGGCAATGAAATGATATATGATAGAATGCATGTAAAACTAATGTTCTCCTATGTAAACTATCACATAATTCTCAATAAAATGTTAAAAAACAAAACAAAACTGATGCAGTTGCCCATCTACAGAAAGCTGATAGAAATTCAAGTGTGATTCTGAAGAGGATGTGGAATGAGGGATATCATTACTGATCTCAGATAGATTCTGGATGAAAGCAGAGAATACCAGAAAGATGTTTTGTTAATGTTGTTGTTTGTGCTGAAGAATTGGTTCCTTCTAATATTGTTGTTGTTATTGTTAGGTGCCTTTGAGCATCTGATGCACAACAGAAGGACCAGTGTTCAATCCTGAGTCATCCTCACAATTGCTATTATAGTTGAGCCTGTTGCACCCATTTTAAGTTTTCTTCTTCTTCAGCCTGAATTTGCATATGAAGGATTGATTGTCTCACAGTCAGCTCTTGGTCTTGTTTTGGTAGATAGTTTTAAGCTTTTCCATTATCTCTTCCCACAAATGAAGTCAATTTGATTCCGGTGTGTTCCATCTGGTAGGTCCAGGTGTACAGTAACTTATATTACGGTGTTGAAAAAAAGGCATTTGCAATGAATAAGTCATTGTTTTCACTAAATTGTATCATGTAATTTCCAGCATTATTTCTATCACCAAGGCCTGATTTTCCAGCTATGGATCCTTCCACTTTGTTTCCAACTATCACATTCCAATCACCAGTAAGTATCAATGCATCTTGATTGCATGTTTGTTCAATTTCAGACTGAAGAAGTTGGTAGAATGCTTCAGTTTCATCACCACTGGCTTTAGTGGTTTGTACATAAATTTTAAAAACAGTGGTTTTTCTTGTTGAGTTCCATGAGTCAGTTTTGATTCACAGCGACCCTCTATAGGGTTTTTGAGGCTTTAAATCTTTTGTGAGAACAGAAAGCCTCATCTTTCTGCCACTGAGTGGCTGGTGGACTTACCCGCTGATCCTGTGGATCCACCATGTTCCCATTCTTCCTTGTAGGCATATGGACATTATCTTATCACAGACAGCATTGTACTTCAAGGCAGATTTTTGAAATGTTTAACAATGAATATGACACCATTCGTCTTCAAGTTTTTTGTTCCCAGAATGATATCCATGTAATTGTCTGACTCACAGAGGCCAATACTAGTCCATTTCAGCTCACTAATGCCTAGGCTATCAATCTTTATGCTTTCTGCTTCATATTTGATGACTTACAATATTCCTAGATTCACACATTGTACATTCCACTTTCCAATTATGAATGGATGTCTGTAGCTGTTTCTTCTCATTTTGAGTTCCACCACATCAACAAATGAAGGTCCCGAAAACTCTGCTTCATCCATGTCGTTAAGGTAAACTCTACTTTCAGGAGGAAGTTTCCCCAGTCGAATTTTTAATACCTTCTAACTAGAGTGGCACATCTTCTGGCACATCTGATAATGTTCAGCTGCTATTCAAAAGGTTTTCAGTAGCTAATCATGCAAAAGTGGTCTGCCTCTCCTAGACCCTGCTAATATTTAAACTATCAATGGCATAGTTTCCAGCATCTCTGCAACACACAAGCCACCACAGAACAACAAACGGACAGGTAAGTGGTGGAATGCTTCTGCAATCTCTCCTACAGAAAACTTGTTACGATTTTTACCTCCTGGTGTGGCCCTGTAGGTTTAGCAGTAGACTTTGAACCACAAGATTCACACTTCAAACCCACCAGCTGCTCCTCGGAATCCTTGGACAGGGTCACTATAAGCTGGAACCAACGCAGTAGCACTTAACAACAACAACAACAGAATCATCAAGTTTGACCCTCGGTGGGACAACCCCGGTGGGTACTGATCCAAACAACTCACTAAACCATCCAAATAGTGATAGCTATGGGTAGTTGGATTCATAGCAACCGTATATAGTATTGTTGTTGTGGTTGTAAAGTGCCGTTGAGTTGGTTCCGACCTGTAGTAATACTATAAATATATACATATTGGGTTTCAGAGTAACAGCTGGTAAGTTTAAACCACTGAACTTATGGTTCAAACCAACTTTGCAGCCCGCCACATTAGCCCACAGCACCACAGCACAACCCCCAATAAAGTGGTGGTGCTGATGCTTATGTGCTGTGGAGTCGGTTCTGACTCATAGCGACTCTGTACAGGGTTTCCAAGGCTGTAAATCTTTACGGGAGCAGAAAGCCTCACCTGTCTCCCACAGAACAACTGGTAGTTTTGAACTGCTGACCTTGTGGTTCACAGTTCGATTCGTAACCACTACGCTACCAGAGCTCCTTCAATGTAGTGTTGGTAGAGTGTAAATCTTCACAGGAGAAAAAAATCTTACTTTTTCCCATGGAGCATGCTAGTGGGCTCAAACAGCCATCCTTATAGTTAGCTGTGCAGTTCTTATCCAACAGCACCCCTGAAAGATGTTTACTCATGCTTTATTGACTATGAAAAGACATTTGACTGTGTGGACCATAACAAACTAAGGATAGCATTAAGCAGAACGGAAATTCCAGAACACTTAACTGTACTCAGATGGCACCTTCTACACAGACCAACAGGCAGACACTAGTACAGAGAAAGGGGACACTGCAAAGTTTAAAATCAGGAAAGTTGTGTGTCAAGGTTTTATTCTTTCACCACACTTATTCAGTCTGTATGCTGAGCAAATCATCTGAGAACCTGGACTGTATAAAGGAGAAGGTGACATCAAAATTGCAGATAAGCTCTTTAACAACCTGTGATACACCAGTGATACAACCTTGCTTGCTGAAAACTAAGAGTATTTAAGGCACATGTTGATGAAGATTAAAAATAAAACAATCTTCCATATGAATTACCACTCAATATATATTAAAAAAATACAGCACTATGATCAATGAGGAAAGATGGAAGTTGTCAAGGATTTCATTATACTTGCAACCACGTTCAGTGCTCAGGGTAACAGCAGTCAAGAAACTAATGGCAGACTACATTAGACAAATCTTCTGCAAAAGACATCTTAACAGTGTTAAAGAGCAAAGATGTGATTTTGAGGCGACTACATGGAGTCCTGGTGTGGTGCTGTGGGTTAATTCGCCAAACTACAAAGCCATTTGAACTGCAAGGCTGGCGGTTCAAGCTCACCAGCTGCTCCTTGGAAACCCTATACAGGGTCGCTATGGGTCGGAATCGACTCAACGGCACTTGACAACAACAACAACAACATGATAAAACCAGACAATGAATAAGGAAGATCGGAGAAAAACAAATACATTCAAATTGTGATAGTTGCAAAGAATATAGAATATAGAATACCACAGACTGCCAGAAGAACAAAGAAATTGTTCTTGAAAAAATTATAGCCAGAATGTCTCTAAGAAGCTAATATGACAAAATGTCATCTCATACATTTTGGACATGTCATTAAGAGGGAGCAATCCCTGGAAAAAGGACATTTTGCTTGGTAAATTAGAGGATTGGTAAATAAGACGAAAAGCCCTAGTGAAGTTGAGAGACATGGTGACCACCACAGTGACTCAAACATAACAATTGTGAGGCTGGCTCAGGACCTGGCATTCATCTGTTCTCTTGTACAGTGGGTGGTTATAAGTCGGAACAAATTCAAGGCTACCTAACAACAACAGTAACACAGTTTTCAGTGACAATAGGTTAATTTCATTTGTTTTTCTTATCTGTGCCATTAAGAGGATAAAGACACATACAGCATCAGAACAGGTCATAGAGAAATAGGCTAATGTCACCAGGGACATTTTCAGTAATGAGGTGACATATTTGATACTAGTTTCAAACATCTAAGGATCTGACTTCTGAATTTAGACCTCTTGCCTGTTTCAGTCACAGTTCTCATCTTCTACTGTCAAATATTTCACATTTGTCAGTTTGAGAGTTGAATGGTTTTTGCAGCACACTTTGTACCATTGGAAGCATTCCAGAAGGTGCTCAAATCCTGGCATCAATAGTGAGGAAACTACCCTTGGGTATATGTTGATGTTGTTGTTGATTGCCTTCGAGTTGGTTCTGACTCAGAGCGACCTTGTATTGTGTTTGGGGGCTTTTTAAATCTTTTCAGGAGCAGAAAGCTTCATCTTTCTCACAATGAGCAACTTATAGTTCCTGGTTCTGTACTTATCTGAGGGAGCCACTGCACTCCCCAGGATGTTACCTAATGAAAATATTCTAAATGAGAAAATAAAACAAATTTACTGCCTTTGAGTTGATTCTGACTCATAGCAAATTTGTTGTTATTGTTGTTAAGTGCTGTCAAATCAGTTCCAACCCACAGTGATCCTGTATAGGATCTCCACGGAGCAGTTGGTGAGCTTGAACCACCATTCTTACGGTTGAAAGCGACTTTGTAGTCTAGCATATTAGCCCATAGTGCCACATCAGGACTCCTAGGATATAGTAAGCACACAAAAATATTTATGAATTAAAAACCTAAATACTTCTTACATTAAACATCTTTAAAAACAAAAATTGGAATCTATCTCTATGTTTCATGTATTTTAGAATAACTGTTGTTGGAAACATTTGTTCTGACACTTGTGAAAATGTAACATCTTTCCTCAGTAAGGAAATGTTGCCTAAAGACCTTTCTCAGTGTGTACACTCACCCCCCACTTCCTGCTCCAAAGAGTGAAGCAATAACTTATTGTATTTGGCTGTCGGGTTTATTTCAAATGTTAAGCTTCTAATCAGCTATCAGGCATCATATGAAAAAGGAGCTCACATTAAAGAATGCATGACTGATGGTTAAAAGGAAACAGAAACCATAATCAAGTCTTTATTCTCTCCTAATCTACACTGAACGTCTATGCCGCATAGACTTTGCCCTCATTACAGAGCACCTTCATTCACCAAGTCTGACACAATTCATCATTTTGTTTCAAAGAAAATGTTTTTATGTTCCGTGCTTTGCCAAGGCTTTGTAGAGATGGAGAATAGAAGGGCACAGCTGGAATACTATGATTATTTGGAAAACTATGTAGTCACCTACGCCTGTCTTCATTGCATGCAGCCTCTGTCACTGTTTCTGGGTTCTGGCCTTCAAATGGGAACAAACAATGACATCACTCTGTTAGCCACTGAGTACCACTTTAGAACAAATGCCTCCCATCACTCTGCCAATACTAGTCAATTTCTTCTACATTCAGATTTTTTAACATCTAGAGAAAGAAAGAAAGAAAGAAAGAAAGAAAGAAAGAAAGAAAGAAAGAAAGAAAGAAAGAAAGAAAGAAAGAAAGAAAGAAAAAAGATGTTGCAATGAGAAGCTGCTTGTTACATGGGACTTTCTTCTCATGAAGCACCCTTTGTTGATACCTATCATTTGCTGATACTCTCATGGCTTAAAATATTGAACAGAACCCTCCTCAGTCTACACTTTTTCAGTTCTGAATGGTAGAAAGAATGTTTTACAGTCATGTCTATTTGTCCATGGGTTGCTTGTAATAGACGCATTTCCTACTAATGAATATATGAGGGGACTTGAAAAAGCTCATGGAAAAATCTAATTAAAAAGTAAAACTTTTCCACAAAGATTTTGAAATCCCCTCATATTTGCCAAGACCTTTACTTGTCTAGCTTTGTCACTGTGCCTATATACATTTGAACTGGAAAGTCCATGGTGTTGAATAGGAACTGAATTGGATGTAGTAAGACATGATGTATAAAAGTCAATGACTCTGAGGTTCACATGACCTGGGTTTAAATTTTGACTCTATCATTTACTCGGCATATGTCAATAAGCACCAAGGGCCTGGGTGGCTAACCCAAAGTGGTTCAAACCTACAATCCACTCTGCAGGAGAACGATGTAGCGGACTACTTCTGCAAAGATTATTGCCTTGGAAACTCCGAGACAGTCCTGCTCTTTCATATGGGATTATTAGGAGCTACATTCAAAGACAATGAATTTTTGTTTTGTTCTTTTGTTTTCTCTTTTTTTCTTTGTTCCCTCAGTCAATGTCTTAATCCCTGTGTGCAACAGTTCCTTCACTTTTGTAACAGGGACAACAATAATGGTTTTCTTAGAGGAGTTCTGTAAGAAATAAATGAAATAGTAGCTCTAGAGAGTTTAGAATAATGCCTGCCATACTAGTTCTAATCAATTATTGTTAGGCACTTTTCTTTTTTATTAACATCAGAAGCAGTTTAAACAAAGAACCACATACAGAATAATGAGGTAGTTTAATGTTTTGAGAACTTTATTCCAATACTACTATTATCCTAACAGTGCTATATCAGACCTTTCATGTGAGGTGTGGGCAGTTTTCTTCTTGGGGAGGGAAGAAGGGAGAAAAGAAGGGCTTAGGAGATTGAAATAAGTCAACAGTATAATAAGTTTTAAATGTGAGTGTTTTAGTGGAAGTTTTGCCATGATAACTTATTGGATATATAGTCAATATTTATTTTCTGAGTAGATGCAAATCTCATTTTTATGCAGAAAGGGGTGATGGTGGCTATAGTTTTTTTCTATTTCGAGGATATGTTCTCCATGTTTTAGTTTATAAATTTTAAATGCAGGACTTGCTGGTGTGGCTCTGTGGGTTAATGCTCCAGACTTCAAAGCCTTTTGAAGTGCAAGGTCGGTGGTTCAAGCTCACCAGCTGCTCCTCGGAAACCCTATACAGGGTCGCTATGGGTTGGAACTCACTCAACGGCGCTTAACGACAACAAAAATTATTTCCAATAACAGTGACAGTAGTAATCCAACAATGGATGCAGTAAATAAGACCCTGTTTTTCGCTGATTCGTGAAATTTTAGTCTTCTTTATTTTGAATAAATATAGCATTTATTTTCTAGTAACACAAAAACTATCATTAGATGATGAGAACTATAGATATTATCAAACACTTGTAAAAATATCAACTCCTTCTAGAGAATCTAAGTTTTGCTTTTTCTTAAAAATTTTGTTGTGAATTCAGTGGAGGTTTACAGACAAGATCATCAGTTTCACATTCAACAAATCCTACACTTTGTTTCATCTCAATGATTACAATCCCCTTCATGGAACAACAATTATCTACTTCTTCACTGTGGTTCTAATTGGCATTTCACCCGCCTTCCCATCCCCTTTCAACTTTGTCCCTAGGAAAATGTTGCCCTTTGGCTTTTGAATGATTGACCATTCCATGGTGAGCATCTAGAGTCTAAGTTCTTACCAAAGTGAAGCTTGAATGTTTTAAGACAGCATTTTATTGAAGAATATCTCAGACGATTTGTGATAAAATAAAAAATAAAAGACAAAGACTCTTACATAAGTGGTTCTTGATCTTTTTATATCTCTGAGTTTTGTTATTGACATTATTAGAGGTAAAACTTGAAAAGAGAGAAAAAAAACAAGGAAAAATGGAAATGAGCTTTATGTTGGCAGAAAAGTCACTAAAAAGGAAAAATAAGTGTTGATTTTTGCCTTGATACCTCAATAATACCAGAACACATTTATTAAGCACACAATATAGGGCAGGTGAGCCTTCATTCCTTATCTTATTTAACAGAGGAAGCCTGACTCTAGAGTAACCGCTCAGAAAACATGATTATGACCAGCTTTGGGACAATGACTAATCCATCTTACTGCCCTATTCAAGCAAACGTATCTGTCACATGATGATGAGTCTAATGATTAAAAGAGAAAGTATATGTTAAACTACATACATTTCACCACAATAATAATTGTTAACATTTATTAAGCACTTCTTTTGTGCCAGACATGACTGTGTTCACTTCATCCCATTTAATTCTTGCCCAAATTCAGTGGGACAATAATTACAATACAAGTATTACAGATTAGGGAACAGATTCAAAAGAAGAGCAAGTAACTTGCCATGGCTATAGCTTAGAATGAATGGAGAGAAAGCATTGAGTTCCGATTTCTCTGACTTGATTCTTAACAGTTACTTGTTAATGTCTCTTAGAGCTGATTGCCTTTAGAAAAGTTAGTTTTATATGTGGTCATTAATTCTTTGAAAATCCATTCTGCTTATGTCTGAACTTCGGGAGAAAGTAGAGCCGATCGCTTTGTATGTTTTTAAGTGTGTGCTGTGTGCCAAATACACTATCTTGTGGCTCTACAAAGACTTTAACATCCTATTAGGATAAATAGGCATGATACATTAGTATACACAGGAAACAATGCAATCAGCTGAGTAATCATATCTCTATGATTAATATAAATATATGTATTTATATGAGTTCCTGTGTGGTACAAATGATTAAATACTCAACCACTCGTTGAAAGACAGGTCTGGAAATCTGTTATCTAAGAAGCATTCTACTTTGCAAACCTGGATCCTCATCTCAATGGCAACTGACAACCACTGTCTTCTGTTTTGAGGATATTTAATGAGAATGGAGTAATGGTGTGGTGCATAGGATAAGCACTTGACTGTTAATCTCAAGATCAGCAGTTCATACTCACCAACAACTCATCAGAAACCCTATACAGGGTTCCTACAAGTCAGAACTGACTTGATGGCACTTGACAACAACAACAAAGAAGGATGTATTTATTATAGATTTACACATAGCAAATGACCCCAAAAGTTAGTGGCATAACACACATTCATCATGTCAGTCTTTGGGGTTCAGGGGTCATGAATCCAGGCACCACTTAGCGGGTTCCTCTGGACCCTAAATTTTCTGGCACAGAGTCTTAATACAATGTTGCAATCAAAATCATACCTGAGGTTGTGATTCTGTTAAAGCTGACTAGGGATGAATTTGCTTCAAGACTTGCTCCCTGGGTGGATGGCAGGACCTACTTGTCACAGCTGTCAACCCTAAGTTCCTGAATAATGAACCTCCTCCTAGGGCAATTCACATCATGGCAGCTGGCTTTAATAAATGTAAGTGTGTGTGTGTGTGTGTGAGAGAGAGAGAGAGAGAGAGAGAGAGAGAGAGAGAGAGAGCAAGAAAACAGGTCAGAAGGCACAGGTCTTTGCAATCTAAACTAAGAAACAATCTCCTATCACTTCTGTTGTAGACAATTGTATCACTGCTTCCAGTTTACACTCAAGCACAGTGGATTACATGAGACATGGATGCCAGAAGTTGAGCATCACTCAGGGCCATTGAAAAAACCAGCCCACCACAAAGAGTAACTTGAGTTTTTGTTGCTGGAGTTGGTGGGAGACAGGCTGGTGACAGACATTGAGCATTGCTAGCTTACTGCATCTAGTAAAGATTTGGTAAGAGATCCTCAAAATGAATTACACCTGTGTGGCAACAGGCAGCCTAACGCATCTAGTAAAGATTTGGTAAGAGAGCCTCAAAATGAATTATACCTGTGTGGCGCTCTGGGTTTATGCACTGCATTGCAAGGTTGCTTTGAAGCGCAAGGTTGGCAGTTCCAGCTCACTAGTTGCTCCTTGGAAACCGTATACAGGGTCTCTGTGGGTCAAAACCAACTCGATGGTGCTTAACAACAACAACCTATTGCAGCTACTGGTGAGTCAATTTCTTCTTACTCATGTGAGCTTGGCTGCTAACCAAAAGAATGGGGATTTAAGTGCATCTAGAGGTGTTCGGAGTCCTGGTGTGGTGCTGTGGGTTAATGTGCAGGACTTCTAAGTTGTTTAAACTACATGGCCAGTGCTTTAAGCTCACCAACCGCTTCTCAGAAACCCTATACAGGGGTGCTTTGTGTCAGAACTGACTCGACGTCACTTAACAATAAAAACAACAGAAGTGCATTAGGAGAAAGGATTGGTGATCTAATTTAGAAAAATGAGACATCAAGCCCAAACGGGCTTGTTAGGAGTTAAATTAGACGCAAGGAAAACTCACAGGTAGAGATAGGCAGCCAGTTCAACTCTGTATATACCAATGTATTGCTTTTCAAAAGACCCTTGTACACAGTATTTGGAAACCTAAGAAACTTAACAAGATCATAAGTTTAGTACTGTTAATGTTAAGTGTTATTGCATCACTTCTGACTCATAGTGTCCCTGTTCTGGGTTTCTGAGGCTGAAAATCTTTGCAGAAACAGAGTCTTACCTTTCTCCTGCAGAGTGGATGATGGGCTTGAATCACTGGCCTTGTGGCTCACAGTTCAGTGCATATCCTACCAAGCCACCATATCTTGTCATTATATACAGTCACACTAGTTTCTCCTGTAAAGTGTCAAAACTGAAAAAGAAAGAAACATTCTTAGTTCTTTAACAAAAAAAAAGAAATATATATA
>NW_006408546.1:22930168-22930747 GCF_000296735.1 Chrysochloris asiatica | reverse complement strand
AAAAAAAAAAAAAAAAATAGCCAAAGCTTATTATAATAATTTCTTGTGATTTAGTTTTCCTTAGTCGAGTTTCTCTCTCTCTCTTTCTTTATGAATGTCAGAAGAAAAATTCAGTTGTGAAAATATATGGCAGAGAGAGACAAAAAAAAGAAAGTCCTCCGTTCTTATTGACTGTATATTCCTTTCCTCTAGTTTCTCTTCCTTGGTCAATTTCTCCACCTTCACATTATGTTCTACAACTATGCAGAGCTTTCTGGCAATCCTACTAAACTGAGGATTATGGCAGCCACAGGAGAAACTGCAGGCAAAGAGAAGGACATTATTGTTGAAGGCTGTGTGTAGGAATGGTGAACCAGAGAGATACTTTCAAGCTAAAATGGACAGAACATCTGTTGATTGGCAGGATATTGTAAACAATTGATGCCTTTCATTCTTAATTGTTTTTGTTTTTGATTTGCTACACTTAATTCTCAAACTGTGAAGCTCCTAGAGAGTGAAGACTAGACAGTATAACATTAGAATGAAGTTCTAATTAAGCACTAAGTAAGGAGCTCTGATAGCGTAGTGGTTACGAATCTG
>NW_006408546.1:22919363-22928528 GCF_000296735.1 Chrysochloris asiatica | reverse complement strand
GACTTACAAGCTTTCTATGGTGATGCTTTTCACTATTCCTTTCTCTCCCCCTCCAGTGTCTTATTTTATAATATAATGCAAGGAAAACCAAGATTCAAAATGCTTGGAATCAACTAGCCCAATGGACTGAAAGAGCAGGTGAACATCAATCTCTATGACTTGGAGACCAGACGAATAAGATGGTGCTTGACTACCACTTCCAATTGCTCTGAAAGAGATCACATTAGAAGGCCATGGACAGAGTGGGAGAAAATGTAGAACAAAACTCAAAATTATATACATTTTAAAAAATCAGGCTTAATGATAAGAAAGAGATAGTTGGAACCTGAGACCATGGCCTTCGAAAACCCTTCAGGTCTAGCATGGAACTCACCTTCATCACCAAAATTTTAGCCAATCAGTAGCTAGGTCTATAGGAGAGACAGCAACACACATAAGGTCTGCTCTGCATAGAATAGTCAATCATTCAACATCAAAAGGATAACATTTACCCAAGGATGAAGTTGAGAAGGGATGGGAAGGTGGGTGCAGTGGAAATACCCAAGGATGAAGTAGAGAAGGGATGGGAAGGTGGGTGCAGTGGTAATAGGAACCACATGGAGGGAATGAAATAGCTGTTGTTTGGAGGAGATTCCAATCACTGAGATGAAGCAAACTGTATGATTTGTTGAATGTAAAACTAATGATGTTCTCTGTAAGCCTTCATTAAATTCACAATAAAAAGTGTTTGTTTTTTTGGGTGTATGTGTGTGTGTGTTTTTAATGACACAAACACCGTTAAAAATAAAAATCAGGCTAAAAAATTTTACTCAGACAATTCTCTGGGGAAGCATATACTGACTGGAGAGATTAGAAATAGGAAGGCCTATGAGAAGGTCATTGCCTCTAAAGGCAAGCAACCCTGGGTAGTAGCAGTGTAAAGAAGGAAGAGGGAGTATGAACATGAATCCAAGAAGGAACTGGTACATAGCAGCCACCCTCTGGTGCTTTTCAATGCTATTTATAGTGCTGTAGATGGTGTCCAGTTTTATGGATTGTGTCACCCAAAATTATATGTCAGCTTGGCTACACCATGATTCTGACTATTTTCTAATTCTCCAATTTGTGATCTGATGTGATAATTTTCTGTTTGCATATTCTGACCTTTATAATGTTAATGATACAGGTTTCTATGCCTATAAATATTAATGAGGCAGGACACAATCAACAGTATTGGTGTGTAACTTGAGTCATTCTCATTTGAGATATGAAAGAGATTAAACAAGCAAAAGAACTTCAGTGTCACCAAGAAAGAAGAGCCAGTAGTAGAATGTATCATTTGGACCTTGGGCCCCTGTTCTGAGATTACAGACTCTAAAAAGATAGATGTCAAAAAGATGGAGCTTTCCAAGGAATACCAGGACCAAAGATGATAGGAGGAGACAAGGACCTTCCATCAGAGAGGAAAGAGAGAGAAAATCTCCTAAAGGCAGTGGTTTGAATTTGGACTTCCAATTTACTAAGCTGTGAGACAATAAATTTGTATTTTAAATAAACAATGAAAACGTGGTTTAAATCCTAATTTCTATGCCTGTGGTTATAATTACATATAGGAATGAGTTGTCTTTGTTGCATTAATGAGGCAGGATTAGTTTAAGATGTATTTAGAGTCAATCTGTTTGAGACATAAAGGAGATCAAACAGATGAACAGAACAGAGATGGAGTAAGACAGATGCCCAAACACATTGAGATCTTTAAGGGATCAGAAAGCAGAGCTGAAGATACAAGAACCTCCTTCTAGAACCAACAGAAAGAGAAAGACTTCCCCTAGAATTAATGCTCTGGTCTTAGAGGTCTAACCTCCAAAACTACAAGAAAATAAATTTGTTAATACCATCCACTTTTCATATTTCTGTTATAGCTGTACTACATAACTCATACAGTACTGTGATATGATCAAGGTGTTGTCTCCATTTCTTTGTGTTTCTTGAGTCTGGGTTCTTTTTTGCATAGGCTTTTTCTCCAGGTGGGCTCCTTTTTAGTTACAGATGAATACAACAATTAAAAATATTACATCGGAACCTGACAAAGTCTCTCAGAATAAAGAGTGTAATTTTTATTTGTAATAACTGTACGATTTGAAGAAATTTTCTGAAAAATTTCCAGATGATGCTCAATCACATTCTATTGGCTGGAAGTATATCAGATGGCCATGAGAAAACCACTTGCTAATAAAGGGACCACCAAGATTATCTTTGTCAAATTGAGCCTATGGTCAGGGATGGGAATGAAGTCTGCCTTATTTGCAGAAAATGGTCATGGAGATAATGGTGGCTACCTAGACAAATTTAAGGTTAGGAAGATGTATGGTAGGTATCCAAATAGATTTTGAATGTATGCCTAGCAACTGTACTATAAGAAGAGGGTTTTTTTTTTGTTTTTATTTCTATCAAGTCAGTTCTAATTTATGGCGACCCTGTTTGTGCACAGTAGAACTTCTCCCTAGGTTCCCCCCCACTGTCATTGAATCTATTTGAACTAATAATATGCCTATGGATGGTGGTTATGTGCCATCGAATCGGTTTTGACTCATATAGTAACCCTGTATAGTGTTTCTGACACTATCAATCTCTATGGGAGCAGAAAGCCTCATTTTTCTCCCATGGAGAGGCCGATAGGCTGGAACTACTGCCCTTGAGGTTAACAGCCCAGTTTATAATTCCACTATGCTACCAGCGCTCCTTAGGGGAACTGTTCCTTAGGGTTTGGGAGACTGTAAGTCTTTACTGGAGTGGACCAACTCATCTTTTGCCATCATTGTGACTTAGGGGTTTAATACTTCACTCATCGGACCGCCAGGGTTCCTTACTTCATAGACTGTTGCTGTGAAGTGCTACCAAGTTGGGTTCCACTCACAGCAACTCTGTTTCTGAGGAAAAACTAGTCTGAACTGCCAGTCTTGCGGTTGTCTAGTGTTTATCCTATGGTGGCAGCATAGGTCTTCATAGGTAAGACCTTTCAAAAATAACAAATGGACAGATTTCAAAATCAACTGTATTTCACATTTTCTTTGTGGGAATGGAAGGGTACTTTTTAATGTTCATTATGAATCACATGATGGGAAGTAATGTGTAGCATTCTCTACGATGTTCCATTTATTTCTATATTTTTGTTATGTTATGACCTTATGTGTTATATACTTAAGCAGTATAGTCACACCACAATTTATAAAACAATGCTACAAAGCTGTGTTATTGATGTTGTTAAATACCCTCAAGTAAGTTCAGACTCATAGTAAGTCTGTATAGGGTTTTCAAGGCTGTAAATATTTGCAGGCGCAGAAAGTCCCATCTTTCTTCTGTGGAGTGGATGGTGGACTTGAATCCCCAATCTTATGGTTTGTAGTCCAGAGATAATCCTACAGCACTATCACACTCCACCAGAGCAGTAGGGTTAAGTTTAAATTTTGGCCTCCCAGTATTTGAACCTTTTTCTATGTGTGAGAAAATCTCCAACTTCTGTAGCCTGTTGAGGAGAAAAGATCAGTTATGATATCAGGGTTTAGGAATGCTGAAGACCGCTGAATACTCACTTTCTCAGTCTGCCTTATAGCTGTGTCCCAGATCTAACTTTGACCTGGGAGGAAGTGACCCAAAAAGAAAATGAAGAGGCTACATTTCTCCCTCTCTCTTTCTTAATCTTTCTCTAACTTCCATTCTGTCTCTCTTTATGGAGTGATTTAACAATAGTTTTCTCACCAAAATGTCATCTGAAATTTGATAAGGTTTTTCTGGCCAGTTAACCTTAAGCCTCATTCCAAATCCCTCCTAATATTCCTGTGAGGTACCTAACTTATTTTTTAAGAAAGAACTCTTCTTTTTATTCCAGGCAGTACTAGCTCCTGATGACTGCAACTGAGAACTGAAACTATTTTTAAATAATGAAGCAGAGAGCATAGCCTATAAACAATAACACAAATAACAAAAATATTTTAAAATATATTAATAAGTGTGACAGTATGCGGATTAGAAGGCAATGACTAATTCCAAAGAACTGTATTAGCTAAGAATACCAAATAGTCCTGAATTGTTAAGAAAATACATATAGATATGAAGATAAAGTTAAAGATTTCAGTAAGTTTACAGTTTTGTATAAAATAACAAGCAAACATCACCAGAAACTAACAGGATGACAGGGGAGACATATTTTCAGCCAAAGTTTTGAGAAGTATTGCTAATTACAGATAATTTCATATGAAGCTAAAATAACTCTAAAATGATTATATAGGTCTCTGGAAAAATAAGATTTGATTTATACAAATCTGCTGAGGAGTATGAAAGTTTTATCAACCAGTGAAAATGAAATGTTTAAATTTGAGCAATGTGCTGCAGTGTATTAGAATTCTATTTACGTACCCAATGTGATTACTCTCCCAGTTTTTTTCTAAGAGGTTCATGTAATTTTAACATTATTATATGTGGAAAAGCTAAGAAGCATTGTTTTCTTTATAAAAAGTATCATTAGTTGCTATCACACCAATTTAAAGTAAGCTCAGAAGGTTTTAATCTTTTTTTTTTTTTCTACAGAGAATTTTTGGAATCAACTAAAACAAACACACAATAAGTGTGTTCTCTGCCTGTCTCAGTGTTTTACATCCTAGCTACAAATTTACTACACATGATTCTGTACATCAGAATAGCAGAAACATAACAAAATGGAAGAAAATGGCAAACAATTCTTGGCATGGAACTTAACCTGTCATGGTTTGGTTAATGTCTAATGGCAAAATAACACTAAATCAAATGTATGATATTCTGTCTATTTTATTAGGAATTACCTTACAAAAACAAAGTGATTACATTTTTCTAAGTACTTTTCACTGGACAGAAAGGAATTCCCCCTCCCCCAATTTCTCATTAGGAAAAATGAAAAGTATGTCTCTAAAACATGGGGTTGTGTGTGATTATCCAATCAAATGAAATGATTACTGGCAGGCAGAAAATGACGACTTTGAGATAATAGCTGTACTGAATCAGATGACTTACACAAATGTGTTAGCGTAAGTAAGCATTTGAGTCGTGCTCTCATTCCTTTGCTTTTCCTGCCTAGCCTTAAAACATTTCTTACAAGTCAGATTATTTTTCTTATTTATAAGATCTGAGGTATTAATCTTACTGATTCTTTAGAAACATTTCAGGAACTTTTGTTGCAATATCATTGTGACATGAAATAAAGGTTTAATCAGAGACATTTTCATGTTATCTTATATTTCTATCACCATTCATAGATTTAATACTAATTTCTCTAATATGTTTGTGAGCTGTTTCTCAGTGGGAAGTAACAACTCCCTGCCCAGTACCAATTTTACGTCACCTTGAGTCTCCACTTTGTGTTATTCTTATCTCTACTTATTGTTGTTGTGAGGTAACATCAAGTTGATTTCTGCCTCATAGTGGCCCTGTATGTAATTTCAAAAAAGCAGCTGGTAGGTTTGAACTGTCTAGCACTTATCCTCCGACACCACATCAGGATTATAATTTTCTTAATTTATTGAATGTCCACATATATAAGATTTGTATCCCAATATACTTTTGCATTCAGTTGCTAGCATATCATTAGCTGCTAACACAACCTTCTGGCCGGAACATAGTAGGTGTTCAATGAATATTTATTGAATGAATATAAAGGATGTTAAGTCAATAAATAATAAAATAAGGCAACCTATGAATTTACGGTATCTTTTGTATTAATTACATAGAAATAACTCTAGCTATAGAAGTGGTCCACTTAACTTTCCTCGTTGTTTTGAATTTTGCTTTTACATAATACACTAGGTTCAAATATCCTAATTAAGAACATTAGTGTACATTGCCCATTTGATTGGAACATCAAATGCAGGGTTACATTTTGCTTTTCGAGTGTTAGCCTTATTGGTTGGTTGGTTATGTGCCGTGGAGTCAGTTCCGACTCATAGCGACCCTGAACAGGGTTTCCGAGGCTGTAGATCTTTATGGGAGCAGAAAGCCTCATCTTTCTCCTTCAGAAACAGCTGGTAGTTTTGAACTGTTGACCTTGCAGTTCACAGCCCGATTCGTAACCCCTATGCTACCAGAGCTCCTTAAGTGTTAGCCTAAGGGTGCAGAAATTGCATTCTTTTGAGTCTAGGATGTTGTTGAATGATAAATTACTGGCCTCAATTCTTTCCCCTGCCTGTATTGATGTGTTTTTCCATATAATGTCTCAACTTTTTCCCAGTACATAATTTCCTATAACCATGGACCTGGTGTGCTGGTGCTACTGTAAAATACACACAAGTTCTGAAGTTTGAATCCATCAGCCAGTTTGTGGGAGAAACATGAGACTTTCTGCCCCAACAAAGATTCACAGCCTTAGAAACCCTATACAAGGTCACTATGTGTCAGAACCGACTCGATGGCACTTAACAAAAACAAAATTCTGACTTTCTGGCTTTCTTTCACCAATGAGAAATTAGTAGTCATTATTTCAAACAGATGTATATGCTTCCTCCAGGTAAGTGAGACGAGATTGCCCACCTGCCCCTCTGTACCTGAGGAAGGAGGAGAGCCCTCTGGAGAAGAGGTAATTCTAGCCAACTGCCTTCTAAATTGCCGACAGCCCCATCACCACATACTGCATTGGAAATATCCCAGACTGTCTTCATTCTTGTGAGCAAGAAACAAATGTAGACATTTGTATGCCAAGCAGAATTTGTGGTGACATTTTACGCAACAGCAATGAGTAACGTGGCAATGATGGACTTGCGCTAAATCACAACATTAATAGCTCATTTTGTTGTGGAGAAAATTGGCAATAAAGATAATGTCTTGGTTATCTAGTGCTGATATAACAGAAATATCACAAGTGGATGGCTTTGACAAACAAAATTTGTTCTTTCACAGTTTTATTAGTTTTATCTACTTCTAGGAAGCTAGAAGTATGAATTCAGGACTCCAACTCTTGCGGGGAGGATTTCTTACTGTATTTGTGCTGGGAAAGGTCCTTGTTTCCTTTCAAAATCTTGGTCTGGAGTTCTTTCTATATCTCCATCAATCCTCTATCCTGCCTTATCAGCATTCACCTGAGTATAGAAGGCTCTCGTTTTTCCAGCATGCTGCTCACAGTTCTTCTTTCTCTGTGTGGTACTTAGGCCCCTTCTCTTTGCATACCTTTCTCCTTTTATCTCTTATAAGGTAAAAGGTGTAACTTGAGTAAAGGTGGTAACTTGAATAAGGCTGCGATTTAAGTCATGGCTGTGGTTTAAAATACAGTCCACCCAAATCCTGACTCATTAACATACGGAGATGAAGATTTATACCACATGTCACTGCATAGAGAATCATTATATCAGAGTTTAAAAAGGAGGACAGCCACACAATAGTGGAGATCATGGCCTAGTCAAATTGACACATAAGTTTAGAGGACAGTATTCAATCTGTGACAGATGACAATAAGGTTCCATTTACTGGTGCCTGTGAGGTGCCATGACTAACTAGATGCTTTGTACATTGTAATTTCTTTTCATCCTTACATTTCTAAGAAGAGGATAATATTTTCCGTTCACTTGTTTAAAGTCACAATTAAGAAGTGACTTACCAATTTGTCTTACAAGTTACCAAGTTTATAAACCAGTGTTGTTGGACTCCAAAATCCCTACCTTCAACTTGACGTTCCTATTCTCAATCTGTTCTATTGCTTCTCAGTTTTCCTTGTGCCACTTCTATCTACTATTCGTTAGTCCTTGAATTTTCAATTGAGTTTTACACCTTCAAGGAATCCTGGACTTGCAGTGCTTAAGTATTCAGCTGCTAACCAAAAGGCCAAAAGGTAGACAGTTCAAATCCATCATTTGCGCCATAGGAGACAGATATATCAATCTTTTTCCATAAAGATTACAGCTTTGGAAACACTATGGGACAGCTCTGTTCTCTTCTGTAGGGCTGCTGTGAGTTGTAATTGAGTTGACAATAATGGGTGAGGTGAGGTATGAGTTAGTATCTTCATGCTGTTTGGTGGTAGTGATGGTGGTTATGTGCCATGAGTTGGTTCTGACTCACAGCGACCCTGCATAGGGTTTCTGAGGCTATAAATCTTTACAGGAGCAGGAAACCTTACCTTTGTCCTTTGAAGCCCTATAAAGGGTCACTATGAGTTAGAACTGACTCAATGGCATGTAACAACAATAACAACAAAGATAGAGAAGGTGACAAAAACAAAGTTTCAAAAAGATATCTGTGTGTTTTTTTTGTTTTTTCCTTTTAAGGTGGGAACGAGAATATCACTATGGAAGGAGGATCAGATGTTTTCTACAATTTAATTTTTAGAATTCCTGGGGTCGGGCACATAGAGCAAATGGTACTAAAGGATTTGAGGGATTTCACTAAGCAGGTATCTGGAAAAAGAATGAAAGGGGCATGTAATGCAAAGGCCCTAAATAGGAATGCATTTGAAATGTTCCAGAAACATTGTGAAGGCCACTATCACTGGAAAGAGCGAGCAAGGGGGATGTTGTAGATGATGCGAGCAAGAAAGTAAGAAGACATCAGACTACAAAAGACTTCATAGGTCATAGCAAGGACTTTAGCTTTACTCTGTATGGAATTGGGAGTTACTACAGGACTTGTGGAGTCCTGGTGTGGTGCTCTGGGTTAATGCGCCAGACTGCAAAGCCATTTGAACTGCAAAGTCAGCGGTTCAAACTCACCAGCTGCTCCTCAGAAACCTTATCCAGGGTCACTATGGGTTGGAACCAACTCAACAGCACTTAACAACAATAACAACAGGACTTGTGGCAACTGCTGTATTAAAAGAAATGGCTTGTTGGATGACAATAAACTGTAGGGAAACAAGAGTAGAAGCCGGGAAACAAGTTAGGAGGCTACTGTAAGAATCCGACAAGAGATGATGAGGACTCAGAGCATGAGTTTATTAAACAGCAAAAGTGGTAAGGTGGTTTAATTGTATATAAAAGGGGACTTTTAAAAGTTCAGAGAAACACTGTATTATCTTTTAATTCATTTTCCACAAACTTTTTGAAGTCCCCACAAGTGTTTAAATATGTGCCCTTGTGTGTTTATAGTCGCATAGTGGTTGCGAATTGGGCTGTGAACCTCAGGATCATCAGTTCGAAACTACCAGCTGTTTTCTGTGGGAGAAAGATGAGGATT
>NW_006408546.1:22915667-22917668 GCF_000296735.1 Chrysochloris asiatica | reverse complement strand
AAAGGATTAAGATTCATCTTGGACAACATGAAGCAGAATAAAAAGAATTATCAGTATTCCAGAACAGGATGAGCCACACAAGACTACCAAACATTTTGAAAACTACACAAACAAAAGTAGACAAAATAGATGATTGGGACATACTAAAAATTAAAAAGTTATGTGCATCAAAAGACTTCAGCAAAAGAGTAAAAAGAGAACCCTTTGCATTACATAAGACAATAGGGGACATCCTGAACCCTATCCAGAATCTTCTGAGGAGTGAAATTTCCCCTTAAAGGATAAACAGACCAGCCTGGAGTTGCTAGAACAGAAGATACTTCTTGAAAGAAAGACCAACATGAAAAATACAAAGCAATCATGGCAATCTGACTGACTACTGCAAGAACAAGAAAGTTGCTTGTCCAGGACACATCAAGGCAAGGGGTCAGGTCCCCTCAGGGCAAATCCCTTCCAAGACTAAGACTCAATGGGAATACATGAGCAGACATGCATTCTGACTGGTGACCACACTGGTCACTGATAAGGGCAAGTGAGGGATAAAAAGCAATGACTCAGCAAGCTAAGCCCTGCCACATTCAATAGACTGCTGTGAACATGTGTGGAAACCTGGTTGGCCAGCAGTGTAGCAAGACCTGGGGATTCCTGGGCCCAGAGTCAGTGACATAGCCACAGAGGACTAACATGGAGAGTGAAGTGTCCAGTGGATAAGACGTGAGGGCACATGCACAAGAACACCCACACTTGTAAATAATACCCACTTGACTTGGTTTCAATGGCTGCATGATCAGAACTCAGCTAGAAGAAGAAGGAAGAGGAAAAAAGAAGAGTAATCTAATACAATTTGATGAACTTGACCTACACCTATGGATGCAGTAGCTTAAAAGAGGGAACAAATCTTTACAGAGAGGATCATTACCACCCCCTCCATACACAGGGTCGATAGGGATGGGCAACTTGGATACTGGCTACCCAAAATGCAGGGAGGAGCTACAAAGGCAAGAGGTGACTGGTTTGCATGCTTTCAAGAGGGAGCCTATATGCAGAGGATGCAGAGGAAGGTAGAATCTCCACTGAGTAGTACCCAATCTTTCTGGGTGGGGCTGATGAAAGGAGATGGGGATAGCACTTGTGTGGCACAATAGTGAATAATTGCTATCGGGACTGATTGTGAGGCTTAGAAATGTAAAGGTAGACATTTTGTAGCAAAGGGAGGGGAGTGGTTGACTTTGCAGTCCAGGAGCGGAGGTTTCTGGAACCATCCAGGGACAAGAGCGGAATGTGGGACCCTACCCAGAGAAACAGTGATGGCAGAGATAATGACGTGGAGAGAGGGATCGATTGGCTGTGGACTCTAGACCCAGAGAGGGAGAGGGGCTGTGTGCTGATGACCAAGGGGCAGGCTTGCAGGGTATACCCTTAGGTTGGTTGATGATGCATGGAAGGGATTGTAACCATGGCAATAAAACAATATACGATAGGATGAATGTAAAGCTAATGTTCTACCATGTAAATGATCACATAATTCACAATAAAACATATATATATATATATGTATATATTAAACAATGAAACTTGCTATAAGCAACATACAATTTGTTTTTGGAGATATAATTTATAAAGGGGAAAACATGGTAGGAAGAACATTAAAAATAATAAGACAAATAATTTGCTTCTTGTATATTTGCCTTATGATTAGACACTTCATTTCTCATGGACTGGCAGGTTATACGATATCCCCAAGACAGACGTGGGCATGAGGTAAAAATTATGAGCAGCTTGTGCTATTTAAGATACTGGGCAGATGGTCAGATGCCCTGGATCATTAGGTCAAAGTCTGAACAAAGGTATGAATGTGGGAATTATCTGTCATATTGTAAAATGAGATATGATCATCCTTATATTGTAGGAAACACACACTTTGGTAGGTTGCTTTTTTAGAGAAAGCACTGCTTCTGGAGAACTGATTGCCCCGTACTCATTCTTGTAAAATCTGATGGC
>NW_006408546.1:22899729-22914407 GCF_000296735.1 Chrysochloris asiatica | reverse complement strand
TTAAATGTAGAGATAATCAAAAGAGAAGAGTTAAGAAATCTGTACATTTTTTTAGTCAGGGGAACTGGACTAATGGAGTTAGCTTAAAACATAATGCTAAATTTGCAGATAGAGCAAGTTTTGAAGGAAATACCAGAAGTTCAGAAAGATGAGGTTATCTGTTCCTATAGAGATTTACAGTCTTGGGTACCCTATATATAGGGCCGCTGTGAGTTGGAATTGATAGCATTGGGTTTGTTCTTTATTTTGTAATTCAAGTAGAGATTCAAGGAGGGAGGTGAATCTACTAATTTTGTGTTGGAGAGACAATGTTTCGGCAAAAGATATTCCTGTGGAAACAAACTCAATTCATGAGTCACCTAAAGGAATAAGTATAAAGAAAGAAAAGGCATCTGAAGAATAAGGACCAGGCTCGACAATATGTGTGGGAGGTGAGAAGAAATGCCAGATTAAGTCAAGAATAAATGATGAGTGTAATTGGAAATTCACATTCACCCAGAGAAATGTTGGAATAAGGACCTGCAATTCATTTCTGAAAAATAAGCTATTAAACACCTGTGGAACGTAGTTATATTCTAACACACATGGGGCCACCTTAAGTAGAAATGACTCATCTTGTGTTGTGTGTGTGTGTCTGTGGCAAAAGGGAAATTGGGCTTTGATAACTTCAAGGCAAGTGAAGGAATTCTATGAAGGAGGAATTGATGAACTACATGATGTTCAGTTGTTATTCCAATGAGAAGAGTGCTGAGAATTGGTCATTGTGTTTTTCAACATGAAGGTCATTAACACCATGGTTAAAAGCCATTGTAGTGAGGTGAGAGGAGAAAACTAGAAACAGCAGGAGTTCTGTTGTGGAAGGCAGCAAGAAATTAAGCATGAACAAAGGTTAAAAAATATTAAAATAGGTGAAGTAATCAGTCATTTGCTAATGAGAATTACTTTCTGAGCAGGAAGAGACATGATGATGCAGGAGAGAAAGGTAAACACTGCTTGCAGTTATGTAACCAAATGGAGAGAAGGCTGGACAGAAATCCTTTTTACTAAACCGGAGGAGCTGGGAGCTCATGAACAAGTGAAAAGGCAATTTGACTTTAGCATTTGTTTCCTATAACTGATTCAATGTATGTTGTTCACCCAAACTGTAAGCTTTCTGAGGGTGGGGTGCATGTCTGTCTTGTTAACCATTTTGCTTCCATTGCCTGCACATACCCTGACAGAGAGCAAGGATTCAATTGTTGAAGAGGAATGAATAGTTGGACAAATATGCAAATGTGGCATTCTCTTAGTAAATAAATTCCCTTCACTTTTTAGTGTGAAAAATTCAAGTCCAGTTTTTATTTGAAACAAGGGCTCATGGAATATCTTGACCCCTTAGAAAACAATCATCTTATACAAAACAACTAGTTTTCTGACTAAAACCAATAGAGGGAAAGAGCACTAATATGGTCAACAATGTTGTGGCAGCGCTTGCCATTTTAGGTGAACATTATAATTTTTGATGTTTATATTAAAAATGTCCCTGATTATTGTGCATATATGTTAAATATTTCCTTTGGAGTCCGCTTTACTATGGCATTTTAAGAAAGAAATCGATCTATATATCCATATCTTCATGTTATCTAAAATATTTCCTTTGTAATTCTAGAACTGCTAATTGCATTTTGTTTTTTTCCTCATTGCCAGAATTCATGGAGCACTGTTGTTTAAAAAATAAGTAAAACCCTTAACAATCTACAGGCAATAACAAAAGAAACTTGAGTTCTTTTTGGCCATGAGATTAGAGAAGGATGAGGCCCTTATTGAAACAAGTACAATTCCCTTTTAGCAAGAACACAAATTAATGACGTTCAAGGAAAATGAATGGTGAAGTGGAAATTTGACCCTACCGCAAGGTCACCAATTCAAACCCAAGGGTCTGGAAACCCTATGCTGTTGTTGTTAAGTGCCTTTGAGTTGGCTTCAACTCACAACAACCCTATGTAGGGTTTCCAAGGAGCACCACATCAAGACTTCCAGAAACCTATACAGGGTCACCATGAGTCAGAACCAACGTGATAAACTTAACACCAGCCACCTTTTCATTAAAAAAAAAACAAAAAAAATCTTCCCTTTTTTTTTTTTTTGTGGCATCTTTGATTACGTTGATGAAATTTTAATGAAACACAAACATATTAAGCAAATATAAACACACAAAACTAATTTCATTTTACATCTCTTGAGCTTTTATAAATATCACTGAACAGAGTTCAGTAGAATTAAGAAAAAGTAGAAGATGAGCAAAAATTAGCAAATCAAATTAGTCTATATGAAGAGCCTCCTGACCTTCTTAATATTTTATTAGGGATCCAATGTACTTCTTCCCTAGTAAAAGAATTATCTGGATAACTTTAATCATTCAAGTTTCACTTTTATTCGCTTTCGTAGATACAAATACAGTTTTACTTGAGTGTTTCTGAAGATAAAAACCACAAAAAATCCAAAAAAGTTAAAAGCAAAATTCATCTATTATGGTACTTCTGAACACAGGATTTTTCACATGAGTTGAGACAGTCATTTAATGTTTCTTTGATGTATAAATCTTTTCTTGGCTTTTTACAATAATTGCCTCATACAATATGTGTCTTTTAGTGATTCACTAATTTCACTAACTTCACTAGACTTCCCTTGGTCCTTTTAGGATACTACAGTTTTGCTGTCAATTTCATATTTGCTATTTTCAGGTTATCATTTCCTTAACTGAGGATCTTGCTTTTTCAGTTTTTCTATCCTCAGCTTCTAGTATACTACATGTTGTTGTTGTTAGTTGGCATTGAGTTGGTACCAATACGTAGCAACTCTATGTGCAACAGAGCAAAACACTGCCTGGACTTGCACCAACCTCACAATCATTGCTCCTACCTTTGTGCTGCTGCCACCGCCACCCAGTGGGAACCTTCCTCCCTTTCGCTGACCGTCTGCTTTACCAAACATGATATCCTTCTCCAAGAACTGGTCCCTCCTGATGATATGCCCAAAGGATGAGAGACAAAGTCTGGCCATCATGGCATCTAAGGAGCATTCTGGACCTACTTCTTCCAACACAGATTCTTTTGTTCTTTTGGCAATACGTGGCAATTTTAACATTCTCCTCCAACACCATAACTCGAATGCATCAATTCTTCTTAAGTCTTCCTTATTCACTGTCCAACTTTCACATGCATATGAAGTTATTGAAAATACATGGCTTGAATCTAGCATACCTTAGTTCTCAAACTGATATCTTTGCTCTTGAACACTTTAAAGGGCTCTTGTGCTGCAGATTTGACTAATGCACTATATCATTTGATTTCTTGACTGCTGCTTCCATGAGTGCTGATGGTTGAACTAAGCAAAATGAAGTCTTTGACAATTTCGATCTTTTCTCCATTTATATGGATATCATTTATTGTTCCAATGGTGAGGAATTTTGTTTTCTTTACAATGATGTACAACCCAGATAGAAGACTATGGTCTTTGACCTACATCAGTAAGTGTTTGACGTCTTCTTCGTTTTTAGCAAGCAAGGTAGTATCCTCTGCGTACTGCAGGTTGTTAATGAGTCTTCCGCCACTCCTGATGTTGTTTTTCTTTATAAAATCCAGCTTCTTGGAATATTTGCTCAGTGTACAAATTGAATAAGTATGGTGAGAGAATACAACCCTGGCACACAGCTTTTCCAATTTAAAAAAAAATATATGGTGTTCCCTTGTTTTGTTCGAGCAACTGCCTCTGGGTCTATGTACAGATTCATCATGAGCACAATTAAGTGTTCAAGAATGCTCATTCTCTGCAATATTGTTATAGTCTGTCATAATCCATACAATTGAAAGCATTCTAATAGTCAATGAAGCACAAGTAAACATCTTTCTGGTATTCTCTGCTTTCAGCCAAGGTCCATCTGACATCAGCAATGTTACCCCTTGTTCTATGTCCTCTAGTGAATCTGACTTGAACCTTTGAAATGTTCTCTGTCAATGTATGGTTGTAGCCATTTTTGTATTATCTTAAGGAAAATGTGATATTAATGATATTGTCCAATGATTTCCACATACCATTGGGTCACCTCCCTTTAGAATAGGCATAAATGCAGTTGTCTTCTGGTCAGTTGGTCTGGTAGTTGTCTTCTACATTTCTTGGCATAGATGAGTGAGTGCTGCATTAGTTTGTTGAACGATTTCAGTTTGTATTCCTTCGATTCCCGGTGCCTTGTTCTTTGCCAATGCTATGAGTGCACTTTGGATTTCCTCTTTCAGTATCATTGGTTCTTGATGATATGCTAACTCTTGAAATGGGTGAACACAGACCATTTATTTTTAGTTCCATGACTCTGTGTATGCCTTCCATCTTATTATCTATGGACAATATTTTGTCCATGGTGGTTGGTGGTTATGTACCGTGGAGTCGGTTCCAACTCATAGTGACCCTGTACAGGGTTTCTGAGGCTATATATCTTTACGAGAGCAGAAAGCCTCATCTTTTTCCCAAGAAACAGCTGGTAGTTTCGAACTGCTGACCTTGAGGTTCACAGCCCAATTAGCTCTCACTATGCTACGAGAGCTCCTTATTTTGTCCATAGAATCCTTCAATACTTCAGGCCAAGACATGGATTTTTTTTCTTCAGTGCCCTCAGCTTGAGAATTGCTGAGCAAGTTCTTCCTGTTCTGTTTCCTAACTCCAGGTTTTTGCACATTTCATTATAATATTTGACTTTGTCTTCTTGAGCTGTCCTGTGAAATCTTCTATTCAGCTCTTTTATCTCTTCATTTCTTCCATTTGCTTTAGCATCTTTACTCTGGAAAGCAAGTTTCTGTATCTCTTCTGACATCCATTTGGTCTTTCTGGTCTTCTTAATGACCTTTGCTTTCTTCCAGTATGATGTTTTTATGCCATCCACAATTTTTCTGGTCTTTGGTCTTTAGTGTCTAATTCATCAATCTGTTTTTGAGATGATCTCTAAATTCAGGCAGGATATGTTCAAGGTCATATTTAGGCTCTCATGGACTTATTTTCATTTTTTTTCAGCTTCATCCTGAATTTGCACATGAGTAATTGATGGTCTGTTCCATAGACAGTCTCTGGCTTTGTTTTGGCTGATGATATGATGCGTTTCCTCTGTGTCTTTCCACAGATATACTCACTTTGATTTCTGTGCTTTCCATCTGGTGAGGTCCATGTGTATAGTCATCTTTTATGTTGTTTAAAAAAGATATTTGTAATGAAGAAGCCATTGGTCTTGCAAAATGTTGTCATATTATGTCTAGCATCATTTCTGTCATCATGGTTATATTTTCCAATTACTGATCCTTCTTCTTTGTTTCCAACCTTTGCATTCCAATCACCAATAATTATCAGTGCATCTTGATTTCAAATTTGGTTCATTTCCCACTGGAGAAGTTGTTGGTTGCTGTTGAGAAGTGCCATCAAGTTTGTTCCAACCCATAACAACCCTGTATAGGGTTTCCAAGGAACAGCTGGTGAGCTTGAACTGCTGACCTTGTGGTTCAAATTGACTTTGCAGTCTAGAGCATTAACCCACAGCGCCACACCAGGCACTGTAGAGTCCTTCAATTTCATCATCTCTGGCTTTAGTGGTTGGTGCATAAATTTGAATATTTAATTAATTAGTCATCCTGGGGATGTATATGGATATTATCCTATCACAGACAGCATTGCACTTCAAGACAGATCTTGATAAGTCCTTTGTGATGATGAATGCAACACTATTCCTCTTCAATTTGTCAATCCTGACATAGTAAATTATGTGAGTATCAGATTCAAACTGGCCAACACCAGTCCATTTCATATACTGGGCACTAATACCCAGTATATAAATGTTTATGCATTCCATTTCACTTTTATTTGACAATTTCCAATTATTCTAGATTCACCCTTTGTACATTCTATTTTTTGATTATCAGTGGATGTTTACAGCTGTTTCTCTTCGTTTTGAGTTGTGTCCCATCAGAACACGGAGGTCCTGAAGGCTTTACTCCATTTGCATCATCACAATCAACTCTACTTTGAGGAGGCCTGTCTTGCCTGTGATTTGAGTGCCTTCAACCTGAGGAGCTTATATTCTGGCACTATATCTGACAATATTCTGACACTCTTCATCATGTTTCAATATATTCAATATTCTGATGCTAACAGTGTTCCACTGCTATTCATAATATTTTCAGAGACTAAATATTTATAAGTAGTCTGTCTCTCCTTCCTCCTAGTCTGTCTTTGTCGAGAAACTCAGTTGGAACCTGTCCACAGTGGCTGCTATTTAAAATTTCTGTGGTATAGCTTCCAGAATCACAGTAACACATAAGCCACCACAGTATGACAAATTGACAGATGAATGGTAAGCAGATTACATAACACGTAATTGTTCAGTAAATGTATATGTGTATAAATATACTATGTGCATGTTTTTTGTTTCTTTCCTTTCAAGAAATATTTAATAACTTATAGATACTGTCATGATAGAAAGTAAAGTAACTAAGACAGGATATAAATATGTTTTTACCCTAATTTTTAAAAGCTTTTTAAAAATTTGTTATTTAAACTTGATGAATTAGAGCTTTAAAAAAATGAAATTATTCAAGGTATTCTTTATGTACCATAAAACTCATCCGCTTTAGTTGTATAATGGAGACCTGGTTTGGCATTGTAGGATCATCACTGAACTACAAGTTTAGTTTGAACTACAAGGTTGGCAGTTAAACTCAATGAGCCACTCCTTGGAAACCCTACATAGGGTCTCTGTGAGCCCGAACCAACCAACCAACATTTCACATACATACAGTTTCTCTCAGCTTAATATCCCCTACGTTCATCCATGTTATTCGGTGTTACACAGATTCATTATTATTCTGTAATATTTTGTAGCATTTCTTTGTGTTTGTGTACCATAGTTTGTTTATCCATTCATCCACTGGTGGACAATGCAAGATCAGCTGTGTGTTGCTGGATGGGTTTACTTCCGGGTTATGAATAGTGCAGCTATGAACATGGTTGTACATATATCAGTTTGTGTCCTAGTTCTTTATTTTGTATGATATATACCTAATACCGGAATTGCTGGAGTAACGGTATTTCTATTTCCAACTTTTTAGGGAAGTGCCATGCTGGTTGCACCATTTTACTGTCTTCCCAGTAGTGTATAAGTGTTCCTTCAAATCTCTCCACATCTTTACCAGCATTAGTCATTTCTGTTTATTTGAAGTTTGCTATAAATGCTAGGATTAGATGACATCTCATTATTGTTTTGATTTACATCTTTTTCATGGTTAATGGAAACATACTTAAATATATATTGTTAGCCACCTGAATCTCTACTTTGATGAAGTTCTTATTCATATCCTCTACCTTTCTATAGTATTATTCTTTTTGTTTTGTTTTGGTCTTAGGTGTTGAAATTTTCTATAAACTGTCGACATTAACCCTTCGTCTGACAAGTCATTACCAAATATTTTTCCCAGTCTGTAGGTTTTTCTTTTTATTGTCTTAGTAATTTTTTTTTTTTTTTTGATGCACATGAACTTTTAGGAGATCCCCAATAGACTGGTTTGTTTTCTCCTGATTATGAATTTTTAGATATACTTGACAGTGCTTGTATGCCATACATTGTTGTTATGAAATTCTGTTGAGTCAGTTCCCACCCATAGCAACCCTGTATAGGGTTTCTGATGAGTGGCTGGTGAGCTTGAACTGCTCACCTTGCGATTCAGAACTTTAACAACTTTGCAGTCCAGAGCATTAACCCACAGTGCCACAACAGGCCTCTGATATCATACATTTGTTGTTATTGTTGTTAAGTGCCGTCGAGTTAGTTCTGACCCATAGTGACCCTGTATAGGGTTTCCAAGGAGCAGCTGGTGAGCTTGAACCACTGACCCTGCAGTTCAAATGGCTTTGCAGTCTGGTACATTAACCCACCATGCCACATGATCTCATACATTAGGGCCCCTAATGTTGCCCCTACTTTTTCTTTGTTGATCCTCATAGTTTTTGTTCCTACATTTAGGCTTTGATCCATCTAGAGTAAATTTTTGTTAAGTGAGAGATATGGACCCTGTTTCATTTTTCTGCATTTGTTCAGTCCAGTTTGTTAACGAGCCTGCTTCTGCCCTATTTAATGGGTTTTGTCAATTCTGTTTCACTGACATAAATGTTTGTAAATTTTTTCAATATTGAGCTATTTTAACCAATCTGGCTATATAGTAGGTTTTGAGATAGATGAGTATGAGGCCTACCATTTGTTCTTCTTTAATAGTACTTTGCTTAATCTTCCTTCCTTATATATAAAGTTGGTCATTAGTTTTTCCATCTCTTTAAAGAGTGATCATGAATTATGTTTATCCTTGACCAGTAGATCATCCATACTGACAGGGTGACACTGTACTGGAGGCCTAGGAAAAGACATATGTCTCTTTTTAATGGAAAACAGGTAACTGCATCAATGAAATACAAAAATGCCTAATGCATATGTCTTTGTTGTTATTGTTGAATGCCCTCAAGTCAGTTCCAATGCAGAGTGACCATTTGTAGGGTTCTGAGGAGTGACTGGTTGGGGTTGAGCCGTCAACATTTTAGTTAGTAATCCAGCGCTTATCCTATAGCCTCACACCAGGACTACTTTGCATATATTTTAAGTGCTGTCAAGTCAGTTCTGAGTCATGGTGACCCTGTGTAGAGTTTCCAAGGAGCAAGTGGTGGGTTTGAATTGTTGACCTCATGGTTCACAGTGTAGTGCTGATCTTAAAGTGCCATACTAGGAATGCATACATATATCCAGATAGCATATATTTCTTTAAATAACAAATATGTATATATAATTTCAGTAGTTTTTTACTTGAAATAAGAGCTGTGTTGCAATCCAAGTTTCATTATCCAAAGGACTACTTAAGTTAATTAATTTTATTTACTGTGGGCTAGTCTCTGGTGCTCTACAATTCTGGTTTCAGTACCCAAAAGAATTATTTAAATTTATAAATTTAAATTATTTACACACATTTTAAAATCTATTCTATTGTTACTAGAATCCAAGGCAAGCTCTATATAAAAATAGTTGTCCTGTACTTTGTTTCAAATATATTATTTTGTTGTTGTTGTTGATTTGAAAACAATAATTTGGGTACAGAGCATACTCTACTCCTTATCTAAAACAGAACCTGATTTGAGTTCATAACAGTCATTTTATGAATTCTAATATCAAAGTTTTAAAATGTAATTTTAATTAAAAGAAGTCCTATTTGCAAGCTTTGATAAAATCTCAAGTATCATATAGGACATTGATAAGCCTATTAAATTTAAATATAATTATATGACACTGGTATTGCACTGTAGGATAAGCATTGGACTGCTGATGAAAAGGGTAGCAGTTCAAACCCAGCAGGATAAGCATTGGCCTGTTAGCCATCTGTTCCTTGGAAACCCTTTACATTTTTATGAGTCAGAACCAACTCCTGGCATGCAACAACAACTGAACACTGGTTGCACTGTGGATTAGGCATTGGTCTGCTAACCAACCATAAGATCAAACCCAAGAGGAGAAAGATGAGACTGCCTTCTGCTGTAAAGATTTATAGTTTCAGAAACCCTATATATACTATGATTTGGAATTGGCTCAGTTTCAGAATGAATCGGGCTGTGAACCGCAAGGTCAGCAGTTCAAAACTACCAGCCGTTCTGCAGGAGAATAATGAGGCTTTCTGCTCCCGTAAAGATTTATAGCCTTGGAAACCCTGTACAGCGGTCGCTATGAGTCGCAACCGACTCCACATCACATAACAACAACATATATAGTATGATTTGGAATTGGCTCAGTGGCAGTGGCTTGGTTTTGTTTGCTATTCTTTTAGCCAAGTTGCTCAGCAATCTTATATCATGTCTCTTATGTCATTAGGAAGGCATCCTGTGGTTCATTGTCACTGCTGCCTCTGGCTACCACTGTGCTGCCTGAGGCATTGGATTTGTTTTTTGGGATTTATGTGACATTCAGAAATCTTAAGATATTTTTCATTCTTAAAATGTTCTGGCTACCATATAAGAACTATAAACCTTACATTTGTCTTCTAATTATTTTCTTTCTTCAAAACAAAACTAGCCCTATTGTCATCAAGTCAGTTCCAGCTCATTAACCTTTCAGCTGTTAATATCATAAGAGATAGCCCTGCTTCTTCAATACTATTAACACATTTGGCTACAGTATAAGCACTGGAGCACAAGGTCAGTTTGAACCAAAACGAAGGTCCAAACTCACCAGCCCCTCCCCAGAAATCCTATACAGTGTTGCTACAGTCATATTTGACTCTACGGCAGCACTGAACAACAGTAACAACTGAAGGGATAAAATGTTAAAATCCACACCAAGGTGGTGCAGAAGAAAAACCTGGCAATCTGCTTCTGAAACTTCAGTTATTTAAAACCCTATGGTGGTTCTTGTTAAGTGCCAAGTTGCTTCTGACTCATAGCAACCCTGTATAGGCTTTCCCAGGATTGGCTGATGAGTTTGAAGCATTGACCTTGTGGTTCAAATGGACTTTATAGGATAAGTCCAGTGCTTATCCTATAGAGTTATACCAGGACTCCAGTTTTAATCTGAGAGACCCTTGGGGTCAGTATGACTAGGTTTGACTTGATAGAAATGGATTTTGTTTTGTTATAGTAACAGAAAATACTATATCTAGTAGGCCATGAACCTATTAGATTTTAAATGACATTAAACTAAGACGTTGATTGGAATTTGCCTAATCTACATAGCTGTGATTAGAGCCCTGGTATGGCACTGCATGTTAATGTGCTGGACTGCAAGGTCAGTTTCAACCACATGGTCAGTGGTTCAAGCTCTCTAGCTGCTCCTCGGAAACCCTATACAGGGTAAATATGAGTTGGAACTGACTTGACGGCACTTAACAGCAACACATGGCTGTCTAGGCCACACTCCTATACTGAATAATTTAGTATGTACCAGTGTTAAATATTACAGTGATGACATCTTTCAAAAGTAATGGCTTCTTTTTTTTTCCCTAAATGTTGTTGTGAATAATGTGATAGTAACATTAGTTTTACATTCATCCTATTGTATATCATTTCATTGCCATAGTTACAATCTCCTCCATGCATCATCAGCCAACCAAAGGGTATATCCTACAAGTCTGTCCCCCAACCACACCCTCCCTTCCCCCTCCCCACCCTCCCCCGGTTGTCAGCACACAGCCCCTCTCCCTCTCTGGATCTAGAGCCCCAGCTGCTCTATGTCTCCATGTTATCGTCTCTGCCTCCATCTCAGGGATCACTGCATCTCTGGGTAGGGTCCTGCTCTCCGCTCTGCTCCCTTCATGGTCCCAGGAACTTCCGTTCCTAGACTACAAAGTTAACCACTCCCCTCCTTGATACAAAATGTCTACCTTTACACTCACAACCCTCACAATCAGTCCTGATAACAGTTATTCACCACTGCATCACAAAAGACCTATCCGTATCTCCTTTCATCAGTATCACCTAGACAGATTGGATACTACTCAGTGTAGATTCTACCTTCCTCCATGCCCCCTGGATCTAGGTTCCCTCTTGAAAGCTTGTAAGCCAGTCACTTCTTGCCTTTGTATCCCCCTCATTTTGAATAGCCAGTGTCCAAGTTGCTCACCCCTGTCTACTCTGTGTATGGAAGGGGTGGGAATGATCCTTGCTGTAAAGATTTATTCCCTCTTTGAGCTACTGCATCCATAGGTATAGGTCAAGTTCATCAAATTGTATCAGATTACTCTTTTTTTCCTCTTCATTCTTCTTCTAGTTGAGCTCTGATCATCCAGTCATTGAAGCAAGATCAAATGGGTATTGTCTGCAAGTGTGGGTGCTCTTGCCCCTTTCTTGTGCATATGCCCTTTCTTCTTATCAGTTGGACGCTTCACTCTCCACTCCAGTCCTCCATGGCTATGTCACTGACTCGGGGCCCAAGAGTCCCCAGGTCTTGAGAAATGACTTATTTCTTCAGCTTTATTTTCCTTGCTTCATTGACTTTGTGTGGTGTGTCCAGCTTTAGATAGACAACTTGAAAATCGAGCGTAAGATACACAGCAAAAAATGCCTACCTATTTTGTGCCTTTAGCAAATTGTGATTGTTGTTCTACTCAAAAAATGCTGGTAACTGGCCTTTCAACAAACTGTTTTTATCAGCAGTCTGAATGCTTCCCGTTGCACAAAAAAGTAAAGCAGGAGACAACGTGTAAGTTTGGTTTATAAGCTGGCGGGTTATTTATTCAGACAATTGAGAGAAAAAGAACCAGTGGGAATTTTGATAAGAGGAAAGGGCTTGAAGAAAAAGCAAGTCACCTGAGGGTGAAAAGCTATGTGTAAAAATTTAATGACCAAGTCAGACACTTGCTGTGCAACCAAAGGTCAATAAGCATCAGGTAACTTTGTGGTCTTCATACAATGTGAACTGAAGATGGTATTTGCAGTTCTAGTGGATAGATCTTCTCAGCTCACATCTTAAAAACAAATCAAATTATTGCCACTAAGTTCATTTCAACTCATAGCAGCCATGTAACGGCAAAACACATCTGAAGTCTATAGGATTTCTGAGACTCTAGACTCTTGTGGAAACACTGCCACAAGAAGCTGGTGGGTTTAAACCACCATCCATTTTGTTAACAGGTGAGTGCTTAACCACTGCACCACCAGGGTCCCTTCTAATCTCTTGCTTTCTCAAATAATATCCTCTTTGAAACTAATAGTCACATCTTTCACATCTCAGCTCCGACAGTTCCTTTATTAAAAAATACACATGCTCATACATTATAAGAATAGCTAGAAATAAACTCAATGAAGTTACAAGAGATCTACATGACACAATTAACCAACTTCACTTCATAGACATATACAGAACACTTCAACCAACAAAAGTACATGGAGCATCTCAGAGAATGGGAATCATTCTCTAGAACAGACCATATATTGGGACACAAAGTATTCATAAATACATCTTAAAACATTGAGATACTGCAAAGCATCTTCTGAGATCATAATGCTTTGCAATTAGAAATCAAATCAACAACAGGAAGATCAGGGTAAAAATAAAGGTCAAATGCATAGAAACTTCATAACAGCCTACTTAAAAATTACTTGGAAATAGAAGAAATTAAAAAAAAAAAAATCCTTGAACAAAATCAGAGATTTTTTTTTTTTGCAATAAACAGACACATCAAAAAAGAATAAAACGAAAATCAGAGCCTTAAGCCAACAACTCCAACAATTAGAGAAACTGCAGCAAAAAAAGAAGCCTGCAGTTACCATGGAAAGGAGATATTAAAGATTAGAACAGAAAAAAGGAAACAGAAAAAAATAGAAAGAATTAGCAATAGTAAAAGTTGATTCTTTGAAAGAGTTAATGAAATAGCTAACCATTGGCACATACAAAAAGGTGCAAATAAGAAGTAAATGAAATATGAGATGTCAAATGAAATTAACTGAAATAAAAAGAAAAATAACACATTGATATGAAGAACTGTGTAGATAAACCTGCTGATAAGACCTCTTTAACATGTTAACAAGCAGACATGTCAGTTTGAGGACTAAGATGACCCTGACTCAACTCCTGCTGTGGTGCTGTAGGACAAGCACTAGACTGGTTACCCCAATGTCAGCAGTTCAAACTTACCAGCTGCTCATTAGAAATCCTATTCAGGGTCACTATGAGTTATAAATGACTCAATGGCACTGACAAACAATATTGAAGAATGGGGTAGGTAAATCTGCTACAAAAGACCTCTTTAAAGTGTTTGTTAATGCACAAATGTATCAGTGTGAGGACCAAGATGTGCGTGACCCATTCCATGGTATTTCCATTCACCTCATATGCATGTGAAAATTGGACAGTGAGTAAGGAAAATCATAGAAGAATCTGCATTTGACTTATGGTGTTGGAGAAGAATATTAAAAATTACCATGGGCTACAAGAAGAACAAAATTTTGTGTTGAAAGTAGTAGAACCAGAATGTTCCTTATAAACCAAGTTGGTAAGACATTGTCTCTCATACTTCGAACATGCTTTCAGAAGAGACCTGGAGAAGGACATGATAAAGTGGAAAAGTGGAGAATCCTAATGAGTTGGATTGACACAGTGGCAGCACTAGTGGGCTCCAGCATAGCAACAATTGTGAAGATGATGCAGAACTGACCATCGTTTCATTCTGTTGTGCATAGAGTCACTCTGAGTCAAAACTGATCCAAAGACCCCTAAAATGAAAATGAAAAACTGTATCCAACAGATTAGAAAACCTAGAAGTAGGGGACCCATTTCTAGAAACTCATCCTGGTGTGCTGCTGTGGTTTAATGCATCAGACCGCAAAACCATTTGAACTGCAAGGTCGGTAGTTCAAGCTCACTAGCTGCTCCTTGGAAGTCATATACAAGGTCACTATGGGTCAGAGCCGACTTGACGGCACTTAACAACAACACCCAAAGTAAAACAATCTAAAATAGAAAATATGAACAGAAATATCACAAAGGAAGACATTGGAAAAGCCACTAAAGAACAAAAACTCTCACCAAACTTACTGGCACTGATAGTTTTATTAGAAAATTCTGCTAAACACAGAGAAGACAGCTGACATCAATTTAAAAACAATTCCATGGCATAGAAAATGATGGTTGTTGTTGTTGT
>NW_006408546.1:22896661-22897767 GCF_000296735.1 Chrysochloris asiatica | reverse complement strand
TCTCTCAATTTTCAGAGGATATTATGCTGTATGCACAAAACCCCAATGATACAACAAAAAAACCATTGCAATTCACAGAAGCATTCATCAAAGTGCCAGGGAGCAAGATCAACATATAAAAATTCAGTTGGATTCCTCTGCACTGACAAAGAAAACTCTGAAAAGGAAATCAGCAAAATAATATTGTTTATAATAACTACTGAAAAGATAAAGTACTTAAGCATTAAATCAAAGCAGAGACAGAAATGGAATGTAAGAAGAAAACTACAAAACACTACTGGACGACACAAAAGATATACACATAAATTAAAAAGTATACCATGCTCATGGATAGGAAGACTAAATCATGTGAAAATGTCAATAACATGATCTAAAGATATAATGCAATCCCAATCAAGATCCCATCATTCATCTTGGTAAATTAGGCATCAGTGAAAAAAGGAGACCCTCAGGGAATTGAATTGTCACAATGGCTACAACAGTAGCCTCAGGCTTAGCAGTGATTGTGGGATGACATAGTACTGAGTAATGTTTCATTCTTTTCTAAGAGCTGGAACCAATTCAACAGTATCAAACAATAACAACAACAAAATGACACTTTAATGCATAGGGCCTTGGTTGCCAAGTGTTAAAAGTGCTCAGCTGCTAGCTACAAGGTCAGTGGTTCAAACTCACCAGCTGCACTGTGGGAGAAGGAGGTGCAGTCTGCTTCCAAAAATATTTCCAGCTTTGGAAACACTTTGGGGAGTGGTACTCTGTTCTATAGGGGTACTATGAAATAGAATCAACTCTACAGAAGTATGGTGAGTTAGGTTGGTTTGGGATTGGTTTATTTTCTTTGTGTTTTTATTAGTGCAACAGAAATTTGGAAGCCTTTTCAGTTACTTAAAAGCTGCAAATGCAGTCAATGAAGGTAATTATGATGAAGAATTTGTTTTGCAGAGGTGAAACATGGTGGCTCTGTACAATAAGCAATGGACTGCAAATCACAAGATTGGCAGTTCAAGCCCACCAGCCACTCCAAGGAAGAAAGATAAGGCTTTCTAAAGCTTCCCCAAAGATTTAAAGCCTCAGTAACCTTATACATGGTCACTGTAAGTCAGAAA
>NW_006408546.1:22893435-22894841 GCF_000296735.1 Chrysochloris asiatica | reverse complement strand
GGTCTACTGGATTCCTAGAGACTGGTGGAAACCCACAAACTTTAATGCTTAGACACCTTTCAGAGGTGGGATTGAACTCACCCTTGTGTCATGACCTTATGTCAAAGGATAGATAGACCTCTACAGTGAACAATAGCATCAGGGAGCTACACACACCTTAGAAAAATCATCCACCCATATGAAATCTAAATGGCAGCATGTGTGCAGGGATACAGCTCAAAAGGCAGGAAGGGGTAGGAAAAAAGATAAACACTCGGAGGTGGTGGGAAGAATGCTGTTATATTGTGGGAACTACAATTAATTTAACAAAAATATGTATGAATTGAAAACCATTTGCTATATAAACTTACAGCCAAATCATAATGAAATTTTTAAAAAAGAAAGTGCTTGATAAAATCATTGTATTAATGATAGTTTCCTTTTTTCTATGTTGATGGTGGTTCCTGAAGTAAAACTTTTACTTTTCTTACATGTGGGTTTTTGTTGTTGTTAAGTGCAGTCCAGTTGGTTCCAACTCACAGCAACTCTAAATACAGTTTCTGAGGAACTGAGGTGCATTTCAATTACCAGCCTTGTGAGTTAACAGTCCAGTGCTTATCCTAGAGAGCCACACAAGGATTCTTGTGGACAAAACACTCCTGTCAAAGAAGACACAAATTCTCTCGGACATCTTGTGATGTAAGATTATTTTATGATTAGGGATTTACTAAAAGTCTGACATCCAGTAGGTTACATTTTTTCTCTTTTGTGGGGAGACTAATACTTACACAGATGCCCTAAGATTTAGGGTTGCCTGACTCATGGTGTGGCATTGTAGGACTAGCACTGGGGTACGTACCACAAGGTCAATAGTTCAAGCCTACAAGCTGCTCCTCAGAAACCCTTTGCAAGGTAGCTATGAGTTGGACCAGACTCAACTGCACTTAATAACGTTAATAATTCTAGTTCTGGAGTCCTGGTGTGGCGCTGTAGGATTAGCACTGGACTGGTAACCACAATGTTGGTGATTCAAACTTATCAGATACTTCTTGGGAACTCTATACAGAGTCATTATGAGTCAGAAAGGCAGTTAACACCACCACCACCTCCAGATTGACTCTTCCTTCTTCCTTCCAGGTGATAAATTTTTCTGAATAGTCTCTGTTCTTCTAAGAGACTAGGGAAAGGGGACTTCTACTTTGGATTTTTCTGGCTTCTCTATGATTCAAGAATACACTTGTATTCAGAAGGAGAAAAAAGTTTATCAGTCAACTATTGTTACATAACAAACGACAGTAAGTACCTGGGTTACAAACAAGATATATGGCTAAGGATAACTCTTCCTTGCTCTTTAATATTATATAAATTTTCCCTCATTTTGAAATGACCTAACCAACACCTGTGTTAAATGCCATCAAGTTGTTTCT
>NW_006408546.1:22856173-22892600 GCF_000296735.1 Chrysochloris asiatica | reverse complement strand
GAGAAAGATAAGGCGTTCTGCTCCCGTAAAGATTTACAGCCTCGGAAACCCTGTACAGGGTCACTATGAGTCGGAACCGACTCCACGGCACACAACAACAACAACAACAATAAAAACATAAAGAAAACAAACCAATCCAAAACCAACCTAATGAAACCCACAGCTGTACAGCTGCTTCTAACTCATAGTGACCCTTTAGGACAGAATACAACTCTCCAGAGTCCAAGGCTGGAAATATTTATAGAAGCTGACTACGATAGCTTTCCCCCACAAAGCAGCCGGTGAGTTTGAACCATTTACTTTGTTGCTAGCAGCTGAGCACTTTTACCACTGGACAGCCAAGGCCCTTTGCATTAAAGTGTCATTTTGTTGCCGTTATTGTTTGATACTGTTGAATTGGTGCCAGCTCTTATGAAAGAATGAAACATTCCTCAGTGCAATGTTGTCCTCATAATCATTGCTACGTTCGAGGCTGTTGTTGCAACTTGTCGATCAAACTAATTGATCAAATTCTTTCCTTTTTTCACTGATGCCTAATTTACCAAAATTGATGTCTTTCTCCAGAGTCTTATCTCCACCGATAGCGTGTCCAAAGTACGTGAGACAATGTCTCACTCTTCTTACTTTTAGCAGCATTTTTGGCTGCATTTCTTCCTAGACAGAGTTATTTCTTCTGGTAGTTCATAGTACATTCAATATTCTTTGCCAACACCATATTTCAAATGCATCAGATCTTTTTCGGTTAGGGTTACTTACTGTACATTTTTTTGCATACATATGAGACAACTGAAAATACCATGGCTTGGGTTAGGAGGACCTTAGTCTTTAAAGTGACATCTTTACTTTTTGCTTCTTGAAGGAGGTCTTTTGAAGCAGATTTCCCCAAATCAATATATGATTTGATTTCTTGCAAAAGTAAATAAGCAGTATATGTACTTGTTCTGACTTGCCTATAAATTTGATTTAAAGACACATTAGGAATGAATTTTATCTGTTACCTGGGAACTATCTGTACCCCAAAACATAATGTCTTAAAATAACCACCAATTTATTTTTATTTTCATTTTATGTGGATAATTCTGCTAATCTGGGCAACATTTGCCTGATCTCAGCTGGGGATCTTCACACATCTGTGGTCAATTTTGTAGCAGGGTGGGGCTGACAAGTCTAGAATTGTTCAGTTGGGAAGATTCATTTTCCTTCTTGTGTCTCTCATATTCCTTCAGCACGTTGTCAAAGCGCTTTCAATTCAAAAATTCATGGTGGTGGCGGGAGTTGGAGAAAAAAAAGTCCGTATTAAGATAGAAATTGTTTTTTAAGCGTCTGTACTCATCAAGTTTGTTTCTGTCGTATTGGCCAAAGCACATCAAAAGTCCAAGTTCACAGGCAGTGTGACAGGGCACCACGAAACAGCAGAGAGGCATGAAAAATTGTGTACCTTAAATTAATTGAAATCAGATGCATTGATTAACAGAGATTACACTCTGTCCCTTGATTCAGAGCTTGTTTTCCTAACGAGTATCACGTGTATTAAAGTCAATATTTGTCTCTGTCTCCACTATCTATTTTCCAACTGACTTGATACCTTCACCCTAACAGATGAAGAGCAAAAGGGAGGTTTGCATATGAAGACCAGAAAACACTTTTTTTTTCTTGAATTATCAGGCCAGGGTAGCTCTATTGGCACAATTTATTGGGACAGATATTAATCTATATAATTTTATTGTGTTCTGATTCAAGTCAAATATCTAAGAAGTACAAAATGTCTGAGAGGCTAGAATTTTCCTGGAACATCTATTTCATTAGCTTAACTTTCTGAGAAGAGGATATATTTAAATTACTGAATTAATGAGTTAAGAGTAGAAAGAACTGGAAGTGAGGAAGCCTGTATGTGGAATCTGATTCTTCAATGTTTTTGTAGTATTGGTCAATAACATGATGTCTCTCACCTGAACTCTCAGATTTGGAAATTTTCAAAAGTATCTTAAAAAGATCTCTTGAGGACTTTGGTTTCTGAAGCAGCTTTGTAAAATTCAAGATGTTATAAAATGTTGTGCCTACTAAATGGGTCCTAATTTAATTGTGTCGTAGATTTTTTTATATGAAGGACTATCAGGAGCTCTGGTAGCGTAGTGGTTACGAATCGGGCTGCGAACCTTAAGGTCAGCGGTTCGAAACTACCAGCCGCTCTGCGGGAGAAAGATGAGGCTTTCTACTCCCGTAAAGATTTACACCCTCGGAAACCCTGTACAGGGTCGCTATGGGTCGGAACCGACTCGACGGCACTTAACAACAACAACAACCAGAGAGCAGCATTTCAGTCAGTGGGACATAGCTGGTTCTAGGATAGTTAATACCCAATTGAACTAATTAATGTATTTATGATCTGGAAGTTGCTCATTCAATACTATCATTTTTATTTTCCTGAAATGTTTTTTAAAAAGGGATATTTTGATAAAGATCTGAAGATTCTCAAAAGGAAAATAAAAAGGACAGGTAATTACTAAATCGTAAATTATTTCCCTTAGCTCACTGTAGCAAATAAAGCATCACTTGATCCTATCAGCCTAAATATCCAATGAAAGATTTTAAATTAAATTTATTAAGATCAATATGGGATTTGTTGTTGTTGCAAGATGCACTCAAGCTGTTTCTGACTTGGAGCAACTTTGTACAACAGGATGAAACACTGCTGGGGCATGCAGCCTCAGCACCATTAAGTTTGAGCTCATTGCTTCTGTCACTGTGTGAATCCATCTCAGTTGAAGATCTTCCTCTTTTTAGCTGACCCCCCATTTTACCAAGCATGATGTCCTTTTCAGGGCACCACTTCCTGACAACATGTCCAAAGTACAAGAGACAAAATTTCATCATCCTAGATTCCAAGGAATAATCCTGCAGTACTTCTCCCAAAATAGATTTGTTTGTTCTTCTGAGAGTCTGTGGTACTTTTAATACTCTTTGACAACACCATAATTCAAATATGTCTATCTTTTCTGTTCTTCAGTCTTCCTTATTCATTGCCCAGCTTTTGCATTTATTCCTGGGCCAGTGAACCTTATGCTCTTGGTATTTTGCTGATAAAAGATATTTTCAATGAAGAAGTATGGGTCTTGGAAAGTTCTATCATAAGGCTCAAATCCATCTAGCATCTCCATTCTTCAGAAGTTGCATTATATGAAAAAAGAATGTGTCATTAGGATTGGAAGAAGTGTCTGTAATAACCTGCAATATGAAGATGACACAACCTTGCTGGCTAGAGGCAAAATGGACTTGAAATACTCACTGCTAAAGCAATCACCACAGCCTTCAGTATGGATTGTATCTTAATGTAAAGAAAATGAAAATTCTCATAATTGGACTAACAAATAACATGATAAACAGAGAAAAGATCGAGGCTGTCAAAGACTGTTTGGCTTGGGTCCTTATGCTCTTCCACCACCCATCTGTCAGTGGAGGCTTCTCTGGTGGTGTTCTGATGGTGAATAGGTTTCTGCAGAGCTTCCAGACTAAGATGGATTGGAAAGAAAGGCCTGATGATCTACTTCCCAAAACCAGTCAGTGAAAACCCTGTGGACTACAATAGTCTGACCTATTATTACTCACCTGACTGACACAATGTTTCTTACTCCAGTGAAGAAATTAGGCAAATAGCACACATCACAGAGGAAACATTATGTGTGTCAATCCGCTTGTCATAGAGCAAATTGGTTGAAGCAGAAAGTAGAAGTGAAGGAGAAACAAACAAACAAAAAAATGCTTGAGAGATAAGCAGAGACCAGTTCTCAAAAAAAGGATTAAAGTCAGAAAAGGAAATTAGAACACTATATCTGTGACCATAAGAAGAACCATTGAGCAATACCACAGAATACCAGGTGAAGAGGGTGCAGGGCAGAGCTCCAAAACTCTGAACCAAATAGGTCGAATTGTCTCAAAAGTTTAAAGGCTTATAGCTAGTGGAACTTGTAGCAGAAGTGAGAAATCGTATACTTTTGATTCTGCCAGGAACATCTGGTATAATCCAGGATGGATTTGCTAGAGATGTATTGGCAAAGAGCTTAAAAGTGGGAAGATAGAACACAGGGTAGGTAATAAACACAGGATAGCTTGGGTGATGGGGAGGTGGGATACACAAGAAGGGGAGGGAGAATGGCAGAACAAGGTGGATGGGAAAACAATTAGGCACGTGTGCATGGGCTAAGTGGGACAGAGGTAAATAATGATGTATGCACAATCTTGGGACAAGGGCCTATGGAATACAGGGATTGAGACATGGTTGGAATGGGCAAATGGGGAGAAATAATGTTAAGATGCTTGGCTGTCTTTTGAATCTTGGTTTCCCTAGAATACCATTATAAAATAGATGTGTGAAGAGGAGAGAAAGGAATAGCTAGAAATATCACAATAGAAAGCTTGTAAGTCCGTCTTCTGCCTATGACTGATTGGAATACCTAAAATGGGGCTACAATGTGCCCAGTGAAGGAGGCTTCCTGCAGAGCCTGTGCATTACATAAGACCATAGGTGGAATCCTATCCCCATCCAGAATCTTCTGAGGTGGGAAATATCCACTTGAAAGGACAAGCAGACCATCCTGAAGTGGCTAGAAGAACAGCAGATACTTCTTGAAAGAAAGACCAACAGGAAAAATACAAAACAATAATGGCAGTCTGACTGATTACTACAAGAACAAGCATGATGCTTTCCCAGGAGACATCAAGGAGAGTGGTCAGGTCCCCTCAGAGAAAAGCCCCTTCCATGACTAAGACTCAATAGGAATACATGAGTAGACATGCACTCTGACTGGTGACCACACATGTCACCAATAGGGGGAAGTAAGGGAAAAACAGCAATGAAGCTGTGAGCTAAGCCCTACAATGTTCAATAGACTCTTGCGAACCCAGGTGGAGACCTTGTTGGCCAGAAGTGTGGCAAGACTCTTGGGCCCAGAGTCAGTGACATAGCCACAGAGGACTAGAGTGGAGAGTGAAGCGTCCAGTTGATAAAAAGAGACAGCATATGCACAAGAACACCCACACTTACAGATAATACCCACTTGACCTGGCTTCAATGACTGAATGATCAGAGCTCAATTAGAAGAAGAAAGAAGAGGAAAAAAAGAGTAATCTGATACAATGTGATGAACTTGACCTAAACCTATGGATGCAGTAGCTCAGAAGAGGGAACAAATCTTTACAGTGTGGATCATTCCCCCCCACCTTCCATACACAGAGTAGACAGGGATGGGCAACTTAGACATTGGCTACCCAAAATGGGAGCAGGGGATTCCAAAGCAAGAAGTGACTGGCCTACAAGCTTTCAAGAGGGAGTCTAGATCCAGATGGGGCAGAGGAAGGCAGAATCTCTCCTGAGTAGTATCCAATCTTTCTGGACGGGGCTGATGAAAAGAGATGGGGATAGGTCACTGTGGTACAATAATGAATAATTGTTATCAGGACTGATTGTGAGGGTTGGAAATGTAAAGGTGGATGTTTTGTAGCAAAAGGAGGCGAGTGACTGACTTTGTAGTCCAGGAGTGGAGGTCTCTGGGACCATCAAGGGAGAAGAGCGGAGAGCGGGACCCTAACCAGCAGAGAAACAGTGACTAAGAGATGGAGGCAGAGACAATGAGGTGGAGAGGTGAAACAGCTGGGGACTCTAGACCCAGAGAGGGAGAGGGGATGTGTGCTGATGACCGGGGGGGGCAGGCTTGCAGGACATAACCTTTGGTTGGTTGATGATAAACGGAAGGGATTGCAACCATGGCAATGAAATGATATACGATAGGATGAATGTAAAGTTAATGTTCTCCCATGTAAACTATCACATAATTCACAGTAACACATTAAAAAAGAAAAAAGAAAAAGAAGAACCATTGACATGTTTTAAGCAAGAAAGTGAGATGACCAAACTTTCACTCTTGCAAGATCTCTGAAAATGAGACCAGGGGAACATTTAGTGGTCAATTATAAATACCTAATTATGACATATAAGTATCCTAGATTGGAATAGTGACACAGGTACAAAGAAAGAGATGGATTTCAAAAATGTTGAAACATATAGAATTGCTAAGATTTTGGAAAAAAATATGGATAACAATTCAACACAATATGATAAAGCTGATAAAACCATCCCACCAACTGTGTGTCTGAAACTAGTTATTTTAGCCACGGCTTTGATCCTAAATCTGTTTCTTTGATCAATCAGAAGTTGAAAAGAAAGGAAATTAATTTTGCCAGCCTTTCTCTCTGAGTTTTAACATGGAATGAGTTTTGAATTGGCTCTATAAACAAATTTTGCCATTTACTTCCAGTTAATTTCCATGAGTAAGGAAATTAATTCTATTCCATTTCTTCATGTCAACCAAATTGGCATGGTTCACAGGTAATTGTATAGTGTCATCTCTGGCCTCCAACATCACTGTGCATATTGGTTTTTGTAAATGTTAGCATGCTGATTGTTTAGCAGGAGAGACAATTTTCTTTTCTTCTTCTTATTTCTTAATCTTGAAGAACTCTCAGTGATCTGATTTCCTTTATGTTTCACATGTTCATTTGGCATTTTAATATGTCTACCATGCCATCCAGCACGAATAATTCTGGATAAATAACATTTTTATTCTAACAATTTTTCAAATACAATTTGAGCATAATTTCACTTCTGTTCACTCCTCAGCTACTCAGAACCCCTCCTCTACTTATCTCCCAGCTTCTCTCTGAACATCCCTTTCAATTCCTCGTTTCTAGTCCAATGAAGTATGCAAATACTCTCTCACTTGTTGCGTTTGTGTATCTAATGTATCTAATATCTAATGTTTCCTCTCCTCAGAACCTACACCTTCAAACCCATTTTCATTCAGTTAATTATTATTCTTATTATCTTTACTTAATCACCTCCTTAGAATGGACTGCTAAACAAGAGGTCAGTGATTCAAACCTACAAAGAGTAGTCTATAGTATCATTAGAGAAGAGGTCAAAATAAACTTATTTAAGTTGGGAGATGTATTTTTATTTTCTCTGAATAAGTAATCTTTACTGGAGTGAAATAGGATAATCCAAACAGAAGAATCCGTCTAGAGCCATGTCTGTTAAATAGATATAAAGCTGATCTTGGAAGAAAAGAAAGTGGGATGAGGAACTAGAGTGTTGAGAAGGAAAGAGAAGACTGTGAGAGGTGACGCTGGGAAGCAGAAAATAAACTAGACCATACAGGAATTTGTCGTTTATGCTTTAGATTTTACACTTTAGTTTAAGAGCAATGGATAAGGGCATTTTCATATTTTGAGTAAAGAAAAGGCAAGATCTGTTAATTTTTCAAAGACTGTCCTAACTAATCAGTAGAAATTGTATAAAAGAAAGAACAAGTGTTGTTATTAAAGCCTGTTGAGTTGGTTGCAACTCATAGAGACCCATATAGGGTTTCCCAGGTTTTAAATCTTCATGGGAGCAGACAGCCTCTTTTGTCTCCCACAGAAAGATCATTGTTGTTATTGCTAAGTGTTGATGAGTCGGTTCTGACCCATTGCAACCCTGTATAGGGTTTCCAAGGAGCAGCTGGTGAGCTTGATCCACTGACATTGAGGTTCAAACCAACGCTGCAGTCCAACGCATTAACCCACAGCGCCACATCAGAACTGCACAGAAAGATCATTACGACTATGAAAACGATGCTGTGTTTTCACAAATGAGAGACATGTCAGTGGTTTGGACTAAAGTAAAAGAAATAGAGGTTTCATCATTCAAGAATTATTTTGTGTCGTAGGAAGGACTGGTAATATGTTTTATATGGAGGTGAGAGATAGGAATAACTTAGTATGACTTCCAAGTTTCTGCACACATGACTTTGGAAGGCTGTGAGTTTATTGACTCAGATGGGGATTAGTCTAAAAAGGCTACAAACTGCATGATTCCAACATTTTAGAGAGACAGTAAGAGGTCTGAGACTAGCAGGGATTTGAAGCAATAGGTTGTATTCAGGGCATTTTCAGGGCAGTGAAATTATGTTACACAATATTGTAATGCTGAATAGATGACATTATTCATTTGTAAAAACACATGGAATTATACAAGAATGAACCTTATTGTAAAATATGAATTTTAGTTAATAATAGTGCTTCATTAGTTCATGTACCACACTAATGCAAGATGGGAAACTGTGTGTGAGAAAGAGGGGATTGATGGGAATGCTTTACAATTGCAATTGTTAAGTGCCCTTGAGTCAGTTACGACAAATAGCAACCCTGTATAGGGTTTCCAAGGAAAGTCTGGTGGGTTTGAACCACTGACCTTAAGATTAGCAGTCTAGTGCCATACTAGGACCCCTTCTTTATATTATCTGTTCATTTATTTTTCCTGTTAAAAAAAAAAAAAAACTTTTTAAAAAAAAGTCTGTTAAATGACTGTCTTAGTGAAAAAAGCCAAAATTATTCTAGAAAAGATTGGGATTTGAAATGCCATGGAACAAAAAGAAAGTGTATATTACAAAAAGGGATTTATAATCAAATATGTGAAATTGTGATGAAAGATTAAATTAGATGAGGGGAAAATTTCCACTGGGTTTGACAGTATAAAGTTCATTTATAATTTGGCAAGAGTTATTTTCATAGTGTGATTTGAGGCAGAAGTCAGATTAGGATAGGATAAGGAGAAAACTACACCATCAGAGAATATAGGATTTAATAATACTGAAAGGATGATAAGGAGTGAAAAGAAAATATTAGTAGCAGTAAATGGAAAGAAATCCCTAAAGTGTTTCTAACATCTTGAACCAGTTACCAGCTAATGTGATAACTCCAAAATATAAAGTGTGTGCATGTGTGCATGTGTGCATGTGTGCGTGTGTATATACACATTTGTTTATGTGTATTATGCAACAGATATTTCAAGGAAGGAGAATGAGTCTGAATGATTCATTATCTGGAAAATGTCTCTGTTCAGTTACATAGGTGCTTAATCTGATTAGTTTTACAAGTTTGCACATTATTTTAAAAACTTAGACTGATCAACAGAAATTTGTCACATAGTTAATCATATAACCCTATATATGCTAAGTTATATGATACAGTTTTATACAATACATTTTGGAAAACTTGCCCATATTCAATATCATTAAGAAAAAATGCAATGTATCTTTGTGGAATGAATTTCATATAAATTCTTATTGAAAACTACCCACAAGTTCATGCCTGTAAGACCGAAAACTTAGATGAAATTGATATTATTTTAGATAGGATACAAAATATACTCAAGGAATAAATCGGCATAGAAGGACCTTCTGCTTCTGTGATGGAATAACAGATATGAGATATAGTCCTCAGCTAAAAAAGTGGAAAGAAAAACAGAAAATATATGAAAGCACAGTTTTTGAGACATTCGATAACATGCCATTAACTTTAAAAGATGGGTAATTAAAGAGGCAAGCTCCTTGTTTCCCTAGCTTTTTGTCTAAAGAGAGTTTACAGAACGCAGTGCAGCAAAGAGAAATCTGAAGAGTGCAGTAGTCACCCTGAGTTAAGGAGACAGAACTAAAAGTATGTTTTGGCCAAAGTAACTAGAATTTGAAAAACAGTACTGGAGCGTGAATTCAATTTATAATTAGAGGGCCCCACTACTGTCTTCAGCTAAGTTCTGATCAGAACGTATATGTGAAGAAACTATCCAAAGCCAGGAAAAAAGTATCTGAAAGGATGAGGGGAGTTATCTGTAAAGTGTTAAGGATCTGAATATAGTTCCTGTTTCCAGCAGCCAGAGTGGAAACTGTCATGATTCCTGGGATATTACACAGATGAGTTTTTTTCAGCAGTGGAATAGAATTAACCTTAGACAAAATTCTTGTCTGGTATCAATCATTAGTTGATACTAGGGTCAGATTAGTTCCAATAACTTAAAGCCTTCCCCTTCTCTCTCAGCCCTGGTGTTGTTGTTGTTGTTAAGTGCCGTCTAGTCGATTCTGACCCATAGCAACCCTGTATAGGATTTCCAGGGAACAGCTAGTGAGCTTGAACCACTGACCTTGCAGTTCAAATGACTTTGCAGTCTGATGCATTAGCCCACAGCGCCACACCAGGACTCCAAAATTCTTTTAGGGATACAAAAATATCCAGCACCAAGAAAATAAAATTCACATTTTCTGGCCTGCAATTAAGAAACCACCAGGCATACAAAATAGCAGGGAAAAAAAAGACATATCCAAAATAGCTCATAATGGGAAGAAAAGGCAAAACATCAAACCCAAGCCAACATGTCATAAATGACAGAATTAAAATACAAGTATGTCTACTATATGCGCATCCCATAGGTTCAAGAAACTAGAGGAGCTAGACTTGTGGAAAGAGAAAGACAGGTGACAGTGTGCTGGCGGCCAGGAGGTAGGCTTGTAGAATGTGCCCTTAGGGGGTTGAAATGATTATATAGTCCTGAGTGTTTCTGTGTACATGCCCCCACCAAAAAGCAAGCAAACAAACAAAAAACAGAGGGAAAAGAAGCAAATACTGTTGAATGATGATGCATGGAAGAGACTGTAATCATTGCAATGAAACGATGAGTTTAAAATTTATGTTCCCCCATGTAAACGATCATTCAATTCACAATAAAAACTTAAAAAAAAAAAAAAAAAATCCAGAGGAGACACACAAATTAATTAAAAGGAAGAAAAATATAAATGATCATCTCTGATTCCCTATTTTCAGTCTTGTAGGTTTGTTTTACTTTTAATACATCTATATCTGGATTGAGTTCTGGGTGGTGTTGTCATGTATGCTAACCTCAGGTTGCTATCTTCTGTTGTTGGTTCTTAGACCAAAGAACACCCTTAACATTTTTTGTAATGTTGACATTGTCCTTAAAACTTCATTTAATTTCTGCCTATCTGGAAACATATTAATGTCTCCATCATATTTGAGGGACAGCTTTGCTGGGTATATGAATTTTTTTTTTCCTTTGAGAGTCTTGTATATGTTATTCAATCGCCTTCTTGCTTACATGTTTTCTGCTGAGACTAGTTTTATTGGTTCTCCTTTGTAGGTGACTTTTTGTTTTTCCTGAGCTGCTCCCAGGATTCTTTCCTTGACATTGGTTTTCAAGAGTTTGATTATGATATGTCTTGTTGACTTTCTTTTGTGGTCTATTCTATTTGGGGTTTGTTCACCTTGAATGCTTATTTTCTTCTTGTCTTTCCTGATGTTAGTGACATTTTCTTCCAACAGCTCTTCAGCAGTTTTCTCCATGCTTTTTATTGTTTTTTCCTCTTCTGGATTTCCAATCACCCCTAAATTGTTCCATTTCATGGTGTCCCATAAAACTCTAAGGCATTCTTCAGATTTTTAAAATTATTTTTTCTGATTGTTCTTCTACTATGCTAGTATTGAAAGATTTATCTTCAAACTCACACATTCAGGCTTCCATTGTTTTGAGTCAGGTTCTTTGATCTTTCAATGTATTGTCCATTTATGAGGTTTTAGTGTTCATTTTTTAAAATTTCTAATCGCAGATTTTGTGTTATTTCAACCTTTGTATTCATTTTCCTGTTTGCTCTTGTATTGTTTTCCTGAACTCTTCTATTTTTTTTTCTGTGATTTCCTTGATCTTCCTGTCAATCCTTTTAAGGTACCTAAATATCATTCTTTTGGATTCTTTTTCAATTATATCCATTACATTTTCTTCCTCAGAAATGTGTTTTGAATCTGTATCTTGGTCATTTGTTTGAATCATTCTCTCTTGTTTCTTCATGTGAGCTAGAATTGGAGATTTAAAACATGCCAGCATACAATCATCAACTAAATACAAATACGACAACTCCAAAATGGCCTGTATGCTGGCATGTTTTACACTTTCACCAACTGTCTCCTGTGGGTGTAGTTAGAGAACAGAAGTGTGTATATCATTCTCATTCATCATTCGTGCACCTCAATTTAGGGTGCGTTTTGCTGGTGTTGACGGCTATCTATCATTGATCTTGTGGTATACAAACTCATACTGGTTCTTGTCCAGTGGGTGCAACAAGAGAGGGTATGGTTGTGATGGAGCATTGTGGTTGTTGTCTTCTGGTGAATGGCAAAGAGAATACCCATCACAAGAAAACAAAAGAGAATAAATAAATAAACGAGGAATCAACAATGAAAAGAGGAAATAACAAACAGAAAAAAGAGATAAAAGCAGGCAACAACCAAAAAAAAAAAAAAAAAGAAAAGACAGAATACATAGAAATACACACAAAAAAATAGAAATAGAGAAAATAAAAGGAAAAAAAAACCAGCTTAAGAATAACTTTAGAAAGATTAGAAAGATAAACAGTACAGGTAAATGGAGCTATAGAAGAGAAAAATAAGAGGAAATAAAAGTAAGAAATTAGACCAACAATTCCTCCCTAGAGGAAAGGTGAAAAGAAAAAATGAGAGTAGTAAAGAAAGAAAACATGAAGAGGGGAAAGGAGAAGAAGCAGAAGAAAAGAAAAAGAGCAACAGCAGAGATAGAAATGGTAGAATTCAAGGTTATGGAAAGAGAAGAACAAGGAATAAACAAACAAAAATAACAAAATCAGAAAAGGACAAAACCAAACCCCAAACTAAAACAAAACAAAACAAAAAGTAGTTAGCTTTTGGGCCTGGAAATGAGAAAATTCTAGAAGGCTCTTACCAGCAAAGGAACTCACAAGGTAGGTCTGAGAGGGCTATGAAAGCAGAGTACTTAGTCCTAGACCAAGATTCTATTGGCCTTAGTGTTTTCTAAGTTCAGGGCACTCGATCCAAATGTAGTTAGCGGAGGGCTTTGATGGAGCTTTAGTGGTTTCTGTTAGGACCACAGGGTAGCTGGGGCAGGGTGACTGGTTAAATGCTGGTGTGGTGGCTCTGTGTGTTCTGTACGTCTGGACCTGAGCCCACCTGAACCCAAGCACCAAAACAGGACACCAAAGCTGTGCACCAAAGCTGAACGGCCAGCCCTGACTCCACTGGTGTAGCTCCCAACTATATGGCTCTGAAGTCCCACAGATCAGGGTCTGCACTCGTAGTGGGTCAGGATGGGAGCTGGACACACCTCTCTGGTCACCAGAGCAACCTGATGAAAATGAAGAAAAACACCTTTGCTGTCACATGTGTGAATCCTCTCTGTCAGGCCACCTGCTGTTGTCAAAGCTGCATATACTATGGGTCGCACTGTGTCTGGCCTGCAGTTCACCCATCAGTCTCTCAGTAGCAATCTCTGCTCAGCTTCTCCTCCCAGCAAGAACTCCGTGCACTTCTCTAACCTTTCTTCTGAAGTTTAGGTTGCAATATTTGATTTTTATTTCTGTAGGATTATTTTCTGTTGGTTTTTCTGATTTGAAGAAACTGTGAAATAACTAACTACCTCAGTCTCGTGTGATTGAATTGTTTAGGAAGCTAGAAATCTTAATGTAGGGTGTTTGTTCTAATGGAAGACTTCCTTTCTCTGTTGGCTTTATAGCTCCGGCTTCTAGATGATTTTTACATGACTTGGCATCACTCTTCCCCTAAAATGTATCTTTTTAAGGTATGAAGCTGTTTGACAATTCTACCTTTTTTTTTTTTCATGGATAACAAAAGAGACATTTAAGAGGCTATAATAGTGAGGATACTGGTTACATGACAATCACAATTTACTGCAAAACAACAGCACACCTCTACCAGCCAACGGAAAACCTGTTTATCCTCCTGAACATGCTGAAACTTTCTAGAACTTAATTATTTATATGGAGTCCTGATGTGGTACTATAGTATAAATATCAGAGTACAAGTCAATTTGAGCCACAAAGTTGGTGATTCAAATTCTTCAGCTGCTCCTTCTAAACTCTATTCAAGGTCATGGTGAGACAACTGTTTTCATGGTATTTAACAGTAACAGTTATTTATACAAAGATTATGTTTTGTTTATTAATCATATTTCTAAAACCATGTACAGTTTTAAATGGAGTCCTGATGTGGCACTGTAGGATAAGCACACAACTGCAAGGTCAGTTTGAACCACAAAGTCAGTGGTTCAAACTCACCAGCTGCTCCTTGGAAACCCAACATAGAATCACTATGAGTTGGAACTGATGCAAACATCACTTAATAACAACATAGTTTTAAATAAATTTTGAAATTGTGTGTGTGTGGTTTTTATTTATTTTAAGTTCACTTTGTATTTTTTATAACCTAGATTAAAATATAGGTGAGATAGCACATTACTATTCAGTGGGATATATGGACTGAGCTGAGTTTGAAAATGCTTTGTTAATTTTCTATGATGAGATAAATTTTTACATGGTGGTAGTGGTGGTGGTTGTGTGCCATCAAATTGGTTTCAATTTACAGCGACCCAGTTAAGGGTTTCCAAGGCTGTAAATCTTTATGGGAGCAGAAAACCTCATGTTTCTCCTGCAGAGTAACTGGTAGTTTCAAGTTGTTGACATTTTGGTTAGCAGTCTCCCTCATAAACCAGAGCTCCTTGTTACACTTTCAGGGCTCCTTGAATACAAAAGTAGAGACTAATACTTTAGAAGCTTTTGGCAATAGGACATTTTTGTGACATTTAAGCGCATGATTAAGTGACTCAACTCAGTGAACAGAGTACATAGACCCATTGATATGATGAGTCAGACATGGTATCCAGATACCAGATAACAGTCTTGCAGGAGATGGTTTGGAAATAAAAGTTAATCTTTGATCAAAGATAGTTGGAGAAGCACCCCATCAAGAACGATTGATACATGCCTATAATTGTGGCCTCAAAAACAACACTAATTGTAAAGCTAGCACAGGTCCTGGTAGTATTTTGTTCTGTTCTGTACAAGGTCACTATGAGTCAGAGCTGGTTCTGAGGCACATACCAACGACAACAACAATAACAAACTTCAATTCTACTTTCTTGAATGCTGGTTATAGGAGTATTGATAGACACATATATCCGTCTCTGTGGAATGTGAAGTTTAAATACTAAAGGTCTGTATGATAAAAAGGAAGAATAGCATCATTTTGCAAGCAGAATGAAATAGTCTTTTCAAATATGCACCTCAAATAAATATGGAGTAACCACTTGAATTGTGTATATTGATTTATTTATTTTTTTTAATTAAGCTGCTATATCTACTGACAATTCTAGTTAACAATTTCAAGTTGTTGACATGGTTAGCAGTAGAAAAGGAGCAACAGGTCATAAGGCCCTATTAATGCTAAGATGTCAGTCTATAGGTGTCTCTCTATTGTTTGTGTACCTCCTTGTATATTCACTTGCTCCCATTGTCCTTGGGCTCCAATGCAGATCTATATGTTTTTGTTGGTGTTGTTTGTCTACAGATACAACTGATTAGCTAACGTGATGATGTTTAGGTCCTATCCTATGTCACTGCTCTGAAAACTAAATTACCATGTTGTACATTGCGTCTAACCTTTTTTCCCAATAATGATATACCAAAGCTAAGAAGGTCAAAAAAGGTGAGTGACCTGTGAGCCTGCTAATCACTGTAATATGATGCTAAACTGGAATGAAGGCAGAAGCAAGGCTCATGGACACTGCCAGATTTATTTTTCATTCTTCTCCACAGCTATCTTTTTTTTTTTTTTCACAGTGGGAGAAGAGAAGGATGTTTCCTGCTGAGACTTCCATTTCAGATACACACTACTACATGATTATTCCAGGTCAACTGAATGTTCTAGAACTGAATTTTACAGTGGCAAAATCGGTAACTGCTGAGCTGCTCCTTGCTAGCCTGCACACTAATTTTATTGGTTGTTAATAGGATAGTTATTTTTCTTTCCCCAAAATCAATTAAATAAATGCAGCAAGAATATAGATTCTATGTTTTCCTTAGAAACCAATTAATCCATTTGTAATTGTTCTATGCTCTATGGACTGAGCACAGACTAGGACTTTTACCTATTTATTTTTTTAAATCAATACAAGGGACTTAGGGCTTCTTCATTGAAAGTGACATTTTCTTAACTTTTATTTCTCTTTTTACTTTAACTTTTATGCAATTATCAAAAGAACTCAAATAAATAAATTATCTCCTACATTACTAACAGTGTAGAACTATAACGCTCTAGAAAATATTTATTACTGCCTTCAAAGAACATGTCTTTTTGACCAAAAAAAAAAAAAAAAAGATGGTTTCTATACTGAATACCATTTATGGTCCACTCTTACTTGTTTTTGAATAAACCAAAAATCAAACCCATCTTCCGCATGTCAATTTTTTTGTTTATTAAATCGTATTTAAAATGTCAGTTCCCAACCCATGACAATAAAAGTGCTCAATAGGGTTTTTCTGGATTCTCATGTTTATGAAAGCAAATCACGAGACTTTTTTTCTCCATGGCCTATGTTGTTGTTATTGTTGTTAAGTGCCGTTGAGTCAGTTCCGACCCATAGCGACCCTGTATAGGGTTTCCGAGGAGCAGTTCAAGGTGGTGAGCTTGAACTGCCGACTTCGCAGTTCCAACAGCTTTGCAGTATGGCGCATTAACTCATAGCGCCACACCAGGACTCCATGGCCTATGTAGTAGGTTCAAATTTCCAACTTTAAATTAGTACCCTTTGTGCCACCCAGGGACCTTATGTATGAGTAAATGATCTAATGTGAGATTTGTGGGGGGGGTTGCAACAATTGTACTGAGTGAATAAACAGATGTTGGGTATTAGTCTGTATTGCCTCCAAATGTAAAGTTGGAGTGATGGGTCGGTCGGGGATACAGTGAAAGTATTTTTTCTCCTTAAGCATATTCTCAAATAGGATCATCTTTAAAGTACTTTTTAAAGGCAATATGTTCATTTAATGGTTTTATGCCAATAGGATCATCTCTAAAGTACTTTTTAAAGGTAATATGTTCATATAATGGTTTTATGAATAACAATGAAAATATGTTAGATGAAGTATCTTAAAAATAAGAGCATGAGAAACGTACAGAAGACAAGCATACCATGTGCATCAGAATTGTATCCTTTCACCATACTTATTCAATCTGTAGGCTGAGCAAACAATGCTAGAAGTTGAACTATACAAAGAGGAATGTAGTATCAAGATTGAAACTGAACAAACATACAATCAAGATACACAAATAACTAGTAATGATTGGGATGTGAAAGTTGGAAACCAAGAGAAAGAATCAGTAGTTTTGAAAAATATGGCCTTGATGGAAGTAATGCTGAAGATCGCATGGTAATATTCTGCAAGACCAAGTGACTTATTCAATGCAAATATATTTTTTCAACAGTGTAAATGGTGTAGCTCTGTAGGATAATGCACTGGGACTATAAGACAGGTTTAAACCATGAGGTCAGTGGTTCAAACTCACCAGCTGCTCCTTAGAAATGCTATGCAGGGTCCCTACAAGTCAGAACCAACTGGATGGCACTTAACAACAACAATGCTAGAGCAAAGATACTAGTTAGAGGACTAAGATGTGGCTGACCCACGCCATGATATTTTCAGTAGCCTCATATACATATAGAAATTTGTAAATGAATTTTAAAAGACAGTAGAAGAATTGACGCATTTGAGTTAAGTTGTCGGAGGAGAATATTAAAAGTACCAGGGACTGCCAGAAGAACAGACAAATCTGTACTGGAAGAAGTATAGTCAGAATGCTCCTTAGAAGCCAGGATGGCCAGACTTAGTTTCCAATACCTTGAACATATTGTCAGGAGGGACTAGTCTCTGGAGAAGGGCATCATCGTTGGTGAGGTGGAGGGTCACAGAAAAAAGAGGAAGACCTTACAAGAAGATGAATCAGCACAGTAGTAGCAGCAATGGGCTTAAGCCTAGCAACAGTTGTGATGTTGGTACAAGACTGGGCAGTATTTCCTTCTGTTATGCGTAAGGTTGCTAGCAACAATAATGAGTTGGAACAAACGCATTTTTATCTCCACTCATCTGGCATCTTAAAGCTCCATTATTCTCAGTTTCTTAAAATAATTTTAAAAACATAATTATCACATCAGTATATCAATTAAGAAATGTTATTAAACCAACTTATTAATGGAAAGCCAGGAGGTGGGAGGAAATTAAAATTCACTCTCTGAAGCTTTTCTGTTTTATCAATGAGTGCAGAAAAAAAATGAAAATAACAAAGTTGAATTTGCTATAATCTGATATAACTCAGTATTCATTTAAAGGAAAGTTCATCCAGAATTAGTTGCATTTGACTTAGACAAATTTTGATAAATCTGCCATTCAGTGTTTATTCTTGTAATCACCAGTATTGAAAAATGTGTATTTTTTATGACAAAGTTCTCTTTGTACCAAAGATTTTAGCCTCCTTTCCATTGTGTTGCTGTTGGCGGTAAGTGCTGTTGCATTGGTTCCAACTCATAGCGATCCTGTATAGGGTTTCCAAGGAGCGGCTGGTGGGTTTGAACCTCTGACCTTGTGGTTAGCAGTCCAGTGTTTATTCTATAGTGCCACACCAGTACTCCATTGTATGCTTTAAGTGCCATCAAGTTGGTTCTAATTCATAGCGACCCTGTATAGGGTCTCTGAGGAGCAGCTGGTGAGTTTCAACTGCAGCCTTATGTTTCACAGTCCAATGCTGATCCCACAGCACCATGCCAGGAGTCCATTGTGTGGTGGTGGTGGTGGTTATGTGTGGTGGGGTTGGTTCTGACTCATAGCAACCCTGTACAGGGTTTCTGAAGCTGTAAATTTTTATAGGAGCAGAAAGCCTCATTTTTCTCCTACTGAACCACTGGTAGTTTCAAACTCCTGACCTTGAGATTAGCAACCCGATTCATAACCACTACACTACCAGAGTTCCTTCATATTGTGTTGTTGTTGTTGTGAAGTGCCGTCGAGTCGGTTCCGACCCATAGCGACCCTGTACAGGGTTTCCAAGGGTGTAAATCTTTACGGGAGTAGAAAGCCTCATCTTTCTCCCGCGGAGCGGCTGGTAGTTTCGAACTGCTGACCTTAAGGTTCGCAGCCCGATTCGTAACCACTACGCTACCAGAGCTCCTCTCATATTGTATAGAAGGGTGTAATAATCATTTGGAGAGTGAGTAAACCCACAAAAAAGGTAAAATGATATGCTTTTTCAGTTGGTTCCGACTTATAGCTACCGTATGAAATACAGGCTGGTCCTGAGCCATCCTCACAATTACTGCTGTTTTGTCTCATTATAACAGTGACCGTGACAGTCCATCTTGTTGAAGAACTTTCTCTTTATCACTGTCCTGCTACTTCACCCAACATGATGCCCTTCTTAAGGAACTAGGAACCTGTTGATAATATGTCCGCAGTATGTTAGACAAAGTTTCACTATCTTCACTTCTAAGGAACATTCTGCCTGTAATTCTTCCAAGACAGATTGTTTTAATTTCTGGCAGTCTATAGCATGTTCAGTATTCTTTACCAACACCATAATTCAAAGGCATCATTTCTTCTTTATTTTTTTGTCCAACTTTTGCACATATTTGTTGTTGTTTTCAGCTGCCGTCTGTTTTGCTCCAATTCATAGCAACCTCATATAAAACAGAAAGAAACACTCATAATTTCATTGCCATCCTCACAAGTGTTGTTATGTTTGAGCCCACTGTTGCTTCTACTGTATCAATCTATCTTATTTGGGGTCTTCCAACTCATAGCAATGTTATATAGGGTGTCTGAGGAGCGGCTGGTGTGTTTGAACCTTGCAATTAACAGTCCAGTGCTATAGTTAGACAGGCAACTAATTTAAGCACTGAACGTGACCAAATTGCTAACATTTACAACATCAGCTCCTCTCCAGTTCCCTCTTAATATAAATCTCCCCTCCTAAGATTTACACTGATTTACTACTGAGTGTCAAAGTAAGTGTTTTTAAGATAAGTTACCCATTCAAGACAGTTACTGTAGAGAAATGAGCAATCCTCTAACTCAGCTGCCAGTGAGTTAGAGGATTCTAACTCTTTCTTCCAAACCCAGAATTTACCAGACTTAGCCTGATTATATTTCTGTAGCCTTCATTATTACTTCCAGTATTCCATCAGCTAGATAACACTTATAAGCCAAACATTGAGGCTTAATTCTATAACTGCAATATAGTCGCAGTTCCATTTAATTGTGAGTTATATTTGACATCTCTGCTTTTTAGAGTGTTGAAAATGTTGCTTGTAATGCTGGTATCATATGACTGAACTATTTACCTTGGATGTAAAGGGTACTTACTTTTTTACTAGGCATTAGGTATTAAAATTCTTAACATTTCTAGCCTATAGGACTGTAAGAATTCCATATGACTTTTTCTTTCCATGTTAGACTGATAGTTTTGTCTTTGCTAACACATATAAGAAACACACTACTAAGAATTTTACAGCAAGTTTTGCTTTCTTTTTTGTTGGCTATCAAATAGATATGTATACATGAATACAAGAAGGCAGGCTTTTCCATGAGTGTTGAAATTCCTCAGATGGATAACATTCAACTTTCTAGATTTTCTGCTTGAGCAAACTTTGACAAAGCAAACATATACTATTATTGTTTTCTACAGAAACAGTTTTGTAAATGAAGCACTATCACCTCAAATTTTATACTCACTTCTTTCTAAAGGCATTTGTTTCTCTACTGCCTGGTATCAGGGATGGGTATTAGATTTATGTTAAAAGTAAACATTAAGTATAATCAAGTATCAATAAAATGGCAACACAGGTTAAAGGTTTAGAAGTGAATAAAATGGGAACAAATTTTTTTTTTAAAGATTTCTTGGACACATTAGCCTAAGTTGATTTGTGGTAATAATTGGGAATCTTTAACTTTTTCACCCACTAGCGGCCTATTCAGTGCTTCATAATTTTGCAGTAGCTTACCACCTTCCATCCATCCATCAGTTTTCATATTGTGGTAATTTGCATGTTGCTGTGATGTTGGAAGCTATACCACCAGGATTTCAAATATCTAATAAACCTGTGGTGGGCAGGTTTCAGCAGAGCTTTCAGACTAAGACAGACTAGGAAGACAGACTAAAACAGAGTAGGAAGAAAGAACTAGTGATATAGTTCTGAAAATCATGTCAATGAAAACCCTATGAATTACCACAGAATACTGACCTACATAGTTCTGGGGGATGAGTGATCACAGTGGAAGGGAGCATAACCACCATTCTTTAAGGCAACATGTTTTCTTATACAAGGGTTTACCATGAGTTGGAACTCATTCCTGTAGATTTCCTAAACACTGGCCCCATTGCTTGAGGAATTACCGACACAATTTTGTTCTCCCAATGTTTAATGGAGTCCTGGTGTGGCACTGCAGGATACTGTGATGGACTGAAAGGTTGGTTTGAACCACAAGGCCAGCAGTTCTAACACACCAGCTGCTCCTGGGAAACCCTATGCAGGATGGCTCTGAGTCAGAGTTGATTTGATGACACTTAACAACAACAACAACAAAGGTGTTTAATATAATCATACGTCTTACAGAAATACTCTCTATGAACAGAAGGGTTTAGTTTGAGGGGCTGGTGGAGAGGCATGGGGATTCACTATAAAGATTATATTGTAAGTGATATAGACGTTGGATCCTGTAAGAGTGTTGTAGTTTTGCATAAAATGCCCTCACATTAAGAAAGTACACATGCATATAACATGCATGGTGTGCATAGGAAACTAACATGTAAAGGGGCTGTACAGTTTGCAAAACAATGTATAATGTGTATATTGTTTACATAAAAATATGGTAGCTAAAATTCCTTGGGATTAGCTATTTAAACACAAGGCATTGCTCATTATTATTGTATTTATCAATGGCTATGTATTTTGTACTTCAAAATGGAGAAGCTAATAGTAGAGTTAATACAAAATGACAAATCTTGAAGCTTTTAAGTTTACCGTTAAATGAATAATTAGTATAGTTTGCCTATGACAATTCTGAAATACTAGGAATTCAGAAACTATATAAATTTAAAATAAAAGGTATTTGGTTACCCCTTTTTATTTAGCCCTTTGGGTAAAACGTCTTTCTGTATGTTGCTCCCATCCTGTTTTCCTGTCCCTTTAATTTTATATTAAATTAATATGAACATCAAAACATCCCTTGACATCTAGAAACATGGACTATTTCTTTTCAATTATGAAGGTTTTGAAATGAAAAAAAAAAATGCTATTTTGTTCAAGCCACACTTCTGAATTGGGAGTAGCGCTATGGGCAGAACTACCAAGCTCCATTAAATATATCATGGAATAGTAGAAATATGAACAAAACTTTCTTGTAGATAAGTATACCCAGAATGTTTCATTTACTATGAACATATCATCAGGAGGAACAAATCACTGGAGAAAGACATCATGTTTAGTACAGTAGAAGGTCAGAAAAACGGAGAGAGTCAATGAGAAGGACTGCACCAATGGGTTCAAACATAGCAACACTTGTGAGATGAAGCAGCATGAGTCTGTATGCTGTTCTGTGATATGTAAGGTGTTAGCAGTTGGAGTTGAGTCTCCAGGACCCAGTAACAAAACCAACTGGCCTAATTGAAAGCCTGGCTTTTATTATTTATGCATCACTTAATTAAGAATTTAATTCACATGCTTAAACACAAATTCACAAAATAGTAGTATAACTTATTTATTTATTTATTTCAGTGTTTCTTTTTGACCCATGATCTTAAATTTAATGCTAATTATTCTATTTATTGACATTTATTTTGATGGCCATTATAGTTTTTAAAATTTCATCAAGAGGGTGGGGAACTGTCATAACATTTCTCGAGTGACAAGTGTAAATCTCTGTTTTTTACTTTGCATTGCTTCTTCCTTGTTCCTGTTCGACAATTGCTATAAATCACAGAGTTTACAAGATACTTGTATCACTTTTCTTATGATAAATGCAAAGCACAATTATAATCAGAATATAATAGCATCAATATGTTTATACAGATGTTAATGTAAATTCATCAACATTCATTCCATATGTCTGCAATCTAGCTTTCTTTTCTCTTTCAAACCAAAGAATTTTAAATTAGGGTAATTTTTCAGTATCTTGTATACCAGACAATGACATGCCTTGTCAATGAAGTTGATGGCTGTAAATCAAAGTTTGGGTTACTATGATATACTGAGGATGACAGAAATTTAGAGCACAATCTAAATTTGCTTGTTGTATAATTTGTTAGGAGATATTGTTTGGGAAACAATGAGTTTCTGTTCATAGTTTTGAGAAATTTGGCACTGATTATTGGCTGATATCATTGTACCTAAAATACTGAGTGATGTACCTAAAATATTGAATTGGCAAATGTTGTGTTATGTATATTTTTACAACACTAAGATTGTTAGAGGTAAAAGTTGCAATTATCAACAGTGGGAATGATTTTGTGTGATTCAACTTGGTTTACCTAAACCTCTGATCCCAAAACTACAGAAATCCATTTGGCAACCACTCAAATCTAAAACCAAATAAAGATGTCTATGCCTTTCCCTTAAACTGTTTTGATGACCTGAAAAGCCTTAAAAAAGTGAGAGAGAAAATAGCTTTCCAGAAATGAAGGTGATGGGCAGGTGAACTCTGAGAAATTTCAAGGGTTTGTTTTATGATGCTATTAGCCTTCCTGGTGTGGTGCTGTAGGATAAGCACTGGACTGGTTACCAAAAGGTCAGTAGTTCAAACTCAACAGGCATTCTTGGAAACCTTATTCAGGGTCACTGTGAGCTGGAATTAGCTCAACAGACAGCACACAACAATAACAGCCCCCCTGGAGAGTCCCAACATGATCGATCTTATGAGTTATGGAGTTTCTGATAGATAGCAAGGTAAGTTTCATACCATGAGAGAAAATCCTAATCTTGACTTTGGTAATAATAACATAATCAGAAATCCTGTATATCATCCCAGATTGCAAAATTTAGCTTTGGTCTTCAAAATGTCCTTGACTATTCTTAGAGATTTTTATTTCTGTATAAATTTAGCAACATATTTCTCAAAAACACATCACATAATTAAAAAAAAAAAATCAATCGATAGAAGCTATGTCTCTAGTTAGAATGGAGAAACTTGAGGAAGACTTGCACTCCTATGGAAACAAGAAATCAATGAAAGAAGCAAAAATTCATATTTTTGTGTAATGTCATCAAAAAGCATGACCACAAAGAAACCTAAAAGCATTAACTCTACAGGGACAAGTCGTTTCTAAGTGAGCCATGGAAAGAGGTGGCTTGGGTACCTCCAGATCATAGGACAGAATGGAAAAAAGAGTATGCCTGTTAGAGAAAGATAGATTGTTGAATAGAGCTGAAACCAGAAAACATTCTGAAGAACCTGTGGTCTCATGTGTTGCTTTGAATCTGAAGGAGTCTCAAAAGCACAGATGATCCTTACTGTGAAATAATTTTCTTACCTGAGAATGAGTAAAGAGATGCTAACAGTCTCCCATCTATTTCATTCCTAGAGTTAACCATGAACACTTGGCCAATAACAGAAACCTCTGTGGGTCAAAGCACTCTACTAATAAAGCTTTAATTATACTGTTCATTGTGCTAAACATGACCACGTTGACTTAGGTAGATAATGTCACTGTTTGGACTCTCCCACCTTGAGGTCCCTCTATTCCCTTTGGAATCATGACAGCTGTTCCCATTCTGGGTGAACTTCAAACAATAACCACCCTAAGGTGTTTGGATAATCATGGTGCTTTTTCTTCCATATGTGAACAGTCAGCTGGAAATGTAAAACTCTAAATTTATTATTTTAGTTCTCTAGTTTCTCTGAAACATCTAGAAAACTAAAGCCAGTCCCAATATAGTCATATTTTCAGAAAACATTATGTGGTAATAAATAGGTTGCTTTTAAAATTTTTCTGATGGTTTAAGTATTTATTTTGCCATTTTAAACCATGGCCTTTTCTATTAGCAATAGAGTTATTAACACCTGTATATCTAATCATATCCAAAGGATAATTCCAGCTTCCCATCCTTAAGCATTGTTCGCCATTGAGCTGCTATTTGTATCAATAAATTAAATGATCATGTGTCAATCAGAAAAGCAATACGGCATGAATGTTATAGAACAAGGTATGTATTAAAGCAATTGGATCTGATACAATTGTGGGAGGAGTTGGAGAATCAAATATTGAAAGACAGGACTTGAAGGATCAGACACAAAACAGAGCCCTGGAGCAACTGAATGAGTCAGAGTCAAAGATAATGACAGAGACTGGGAAGAATTCTGTGCACAACTGCTGACCCTTAGTGGTTTCTGTCTATCTAGTGCTAAGCTAAGGACTACTGCTGACCAGCAGGATCATGATTAGTAGCAAGGAGAGGAGTTATTTGCAGAGTGAGGAGAAGAGAATAAATCTGGGATGCCTACAATTTTGCACGTGTCTCTTATTGCCCCTAGCCAATGACAACTGTCGGATTGTAGTACAGGCTTTTTTACTTACCCCCTTACCTGAAGAAGTCCAAAGTTCACTGAAGGTATTGACATTGAACAAGGCTCCAGGAACTGATGAATACAAATGGAAATCCTTCAGCAAACTGATGTAGTCCTGGAAACACTCATCTATGCCCCAAAATTTGCAAGACCACTACCTGAGCAACCGATTAGGAGAGATACATGTTTGTACCCATTCCAAAGAGAGATGACCCAACGGAATGTAGAAATAATCAAATAATATCATTACTATTACATGCAAGTAAAATTTTGCTAAATATAATACACAAATGGCTGCAACCGTACATTGACAGTGTTTCAAGCTGAATTCAGAGGACGTGGAATGAGGGATATCATCGCTGATGTCAGACGAAATATGGCTGAAAGCAGAGAATACAAAAAAATCTGTTTACCTGTGCTTTACTGTCTACACAAATTATTTTAACCGTGTGGATCATGACAAGCTGTGGACTACACTGCAGAGAATGATATTCCGGAACACTTAGTTGTGCTTAAGAGGAACCTGTACACAGACCCAGAGGCAGTTGTTTGAACAAGGGAACACTGGTTGGTTTAGAACTAGGAAAGGTGTGTAACAGGGTTGTATTCTTTCACCATATCTATTAAAGATGTGTTTTGAGCAAATGATTCTTGGATTATATGAGGAATACATACGGCATCAGGATTAGAGGAAAAGTCATTAACAACTTGCAATATGCAGATAATACAATCTTGCTTGTTGAAAGGGAAAAGGACTTAAAATACTTAGGATAAAGATCAAAGACCACAGCTTTCAATATGGGTTGCACCTCAATGTAAAGAAAGCAAAAATCCTCACCAACAGAGAAAAGATTAAAGTTGTCAGAGACTTCATTTTACTCAGATCAACCACAACATTCAAGGAAGCAGCAGTCAGGAAATCAAACAACAGATTGCATTAATCAAATCTGTTACACAAGCTCTCTTTACAGTGTTTAAGAGCCAGGATGTCAGTTTGAGGACCAAGTTGCACCAACCCAACCTGTGGTATTTTCAATAACCTCATATGCATGTGGAAGTTGTTCAATGAATTGAGAAGTCCATAGCAGAATCGACACATTTGAGTTATGGTGTTGAAGGAGAATATTAAAAGTTCCATGGACTGCCAGAAGAACAAACAAATCTGTGTTTGATGAAGTACACCCAGAATTCTTCTTAGAAGCTAGGATGTCCAGACTTCATCTCTCATACTTCAGTCATATTATCAAGAGGGACGAGTTCTTGGAGTAGGACATAATGCTTAGTAAAGTGGAGGGTCAATGATAAAGAATAAGACCCCCTCAATGAGATGGACTGGCACAGTGGCAACAGCAGTGGTTCAAGAGAAGCGACAACTGTGAGGCTGGCACAGGACCAGGCAGTGTTTTATTCTGCTGTGCATGAGCCAGTACCAACTCAACAGTACCTAACAACAACAACAACAACAACAACAACACTTCCACCCTCCAAATCATGTGCTTCTAGCTCTCTAACTGAAATATAGGAATCTTGATATCCAGGAACTACATCTTCCAATGTAACCACGGTAAATGTAGCACAATCCAGCACACAACTTAATGCTTTCATTTATAAGAGTAAGACCCTGAATTTTTGTTAAGAAAGTGGTCTCATTAATCAGCATACCTAGAGCTGAACAGCAATTCCTTCTCTTAGTAAATATATAGTCTTTGGCAAGCCTAGACACCTATGTTCCTTACATGAAGGGATGAAAAGAGAATCTATTGAGGTCTTCCATTTTCAACTTCAACATGTAAGAACTTGAATGTTGTCTCTCCAACCTGAACAAAAAACTGAACAAACTGAAAAGTCAGTGACTTTTCTTAGGTCCCTTTGAGAACTGAGGTCACAGGGCAAAGGACCTCCCTGAATCTGAGAGACAGGTAACTACAGAGAATCACAGTTGAGATTGGTTTATCTGAGGGAGAAGCTGCTAGAACCAGTTATGGGTAGAAACAGATAAATAGCACTTGAAAAATTGCTCTCATTTTTTTTTTTTTTTTGAAATATTTATGTACTATGTAGTATTTGTTTCAGATATGCAAAGTTGGCTCTGTTTAAAAAAAAAACAATAGTCATTGCAATCCATCATATTAACACTCTAAAGAAGTTTTTTTATGATCATATCAATTGATGCAGAAAGTACTTTGAACAAAGTATAACATACAGTTACTATCAAAATTCTGAGAAAAGTAGGAATCTAGAGGACACACTTCAACTTGATAGAAAACATCTACAAAACACTGACACAGCATTATACTTAATTATGAGAAACTGAATATGTTCCTTCTAAGACTGGAAAAAAGACAATGATGAACCTCCTTCCAATTTTATTCAGCATCATACCAGAAATCATAACTAGTAAAATAAAATAAGAATAAGAAATGCAATCTAATCATATGAAAATGAAAAAATATATATAATTGTTTTTATTCACAGATGAATGACATTGTTGTGGAGTACCATCAAGGCCGTGCTTACTAATAGTGATCTTATGTACAACAGAATGAAACACTGCCCAATCCTGCACTATCCTCACAGTTGCTCCCTGTGACCCCATGTTGCTGCCCCTGTGTCAGTCATCTCACTGGGGGTCTTCCTCTTTTTCACTGACTTTTCCTTAATACCAAACATGATGCTCGTCTCCAAAGTCTGGTTCCTTCTAATAATATCTCTGAACTACGTTACGTTCTAGCTTTTAAGGAGCATTTTTACTTCATTTCATCCAAGACAGATTAATTTTTGTTGTTGTTCTTCTGGCAGTCCATGGCACTTTTAACATTCTTCTCCAAGATGATAATTCAAATGCATTAATTCTTATCAGATTTTACTTATTCATTGTTCAAATTTCACATGCTTATAAGGCAATTGAAAGTACCACGGCTTGGGTCAGGGATACCTAAGTCCTCAAACTGATATCTTTGCTCTTTAATGTTTTAAAGAGGTCTTATGCAGCATATTTGCCTAATGCAATATGTCATTTGATTTCTTGACTGCCAGTTCCATGAGTGTTGATTGTGGATCCAAGCAAAATGAAATCTTTGACCATCTCAAGCTTATCTGCATTTATTTTGTCACTTATCTGCCTCATTTTGAGGAGTTTTGTTTCCTTTACAATTTGGTGCAATTCATACTGAAGGCTTAGTCTTTGATCTTCATCAGTAAATATTTTAACTTCTTTTTGCTTCTAGCAAGCAAGGTTATATCATCTGCATATCGCAAATTACTAATGAGACTTTCTTCTATCTTACGCCATATTCTTCTTCATATAATCTTGCTTCCCAGATAATTTGCTCGGCATACAGTTTGAATAAATATGGTGAAAGGATACACTCCTGGTACACAACTTTCCTGAAATAAAAAATTCAGTATTCCCTTGTTCTGTTCAAACAGTGCCTCTTGGTCGATGTACAGATTCTTCATGAACACAATTAAATGTTCTGGAATACAAGTCCTGCACAATAGGAATACATAGTTTGCCATGCTATACACAGCTGGAAGCATTTGCATAGTCAATAAATCACAAGTAAATATATTTCTGGTACTGTTTACTTTCAGCCAAGATCCATCTGACATCAGCAATCATATCTCTCATTCTATGCCCTCTTTGGAATCTGGCTTGAATTTCTGGCAGTTACCTGTTGTTGTACTGTTGCAAGCATTTGTGAATTACCTTCAGCAACATTTTTCTTGCATGTGATATTAATTATATTATTCATTGATTTCTGCTTCCCAATGGGTTACCTCTCTTTGGAATAATTTTGCTTTTTTTGCTTTTTTTGAATGTATTCTTTTTTTTTTTTTTTTTTTTTACAAGGAAGGGGATATCCCCATTATATGTGTGAATGAAATAAGATTCACTTATATATGCACAGGAAGTAAAAAACATTTCTATGGGATGGCAAAGTTCCCAACGATTTTTCTTAATGAAAAAACAATACATATATTTTTTCTCTTCATGTATACAAAAAACAAAACACACGTACAAAAAATAATTTCATATGACTATAAAAGCATGATTTGTAATAGAAGGCTAGGGAAGTATCCAATATTTTGGTAGAATAATAAACACATGTAGTTTCTTTATTCTTGAAGTAGAATGCTTAAAAAAAAATTGAAAAAAATGTTTTTAACGTTGTTTAACTGACCGAAGATAAATACATTTTTCTATTTATTCATAAAGAGCTCTGGTAGTGTATTGGTTACAAATTACCTGCTAACCTTCAGGTTAGCAGTTCAAAACTACCAGCTGTTTCATGGGAGAAAGATGAGGCTTTCTGCTCTGCTAAAAATTTACAGCCTCGGAAACCCTATACAGGTTGCTATGAGTCAAAACTGACTTCATGTCACATCATTACTACCACCACCATTCATTCATAATTATTATAAAGACTTTTGCTCTATTCTATTTAAGAAGAAGGGGACAAATATCAATGAATGTGTGAATGATTAAAAAAAAAAAAATGTTTTTCATTTCACTGATTCAAGAGACAGTATCTCAAACCGATGTCCAGGATGGACAACTACTCTCTCTTATTTCTTCACATGAACTGAAATTATTTGTTTTCTTTGAGACATTGTGGTGCCATTATGTTTGTGCTTAATTGATTATTGAATGTTGGTTTATTCTTCGGTTCTCACCAACTGCCTCCTGGTGAGCATAATTAGAAAACAGAAGTGAGTAAAACATTCTCTGTGCAGCTCAGTTTAGGGTGGATTTGCATGGCTTTGGCTTCTGGTCCATTGGTATAGGAATTTGCATTGGCTCTTGCCCAGTGGGTGGCACTGCAGAAGGTCCAATTGTGTCTGGGCTGTGTGGGCTTGGGTTCTGTATCCTTTTGGTTGTTGAAAGAGGAGAAAACACACACACACACACACACACACAAATAAAACATAGCAAACAAGCAAACAGAAGTGAAAAAACTAAAATAGGAGAAAATATTATTTTAAAAAATGGCAACAACAAGGGGAAAATATATATATATATGATCAGAAAAGAGAGAGTAAAATAGAATTATAGAAAAGAAAAATAAGGGAGAAAATTTAAAAACCAGGGAGAGTGAAGATAAAAAGAGAAAAACACTAGAGTGTAGTAAAGAAAGATCGTGAGAAAAACAGAAAAAAGAAGAAGAGATGGGAAAAGAGAAACAGAAGAATAAATGAAAGCAGAGTCAGAAAAGACAGGAGAACAGGGAAGGGAGACTAAAGGAATAGGAAAAGAAAGAATAAACAAGAGAGTCAATGAAAGTGGGGGGGAGGCGGGGGTGAGAGGGATGGGTATAGCTGATGAACCAATAGAGAAGAAAACACTGAGGGCTCCTGTTAATCAAGGAACTTACAAGGTGTTCGGGAGAAGGATGAGATGGCATCCTTCTCAGCCCTAAATGGAGTTCCTATAGAGCCAGGTACTGCGCCATGTTTGGAATACAGCATGGATCAAGGGGCTCTGTGGGCCCTATATGTCTTCAGTAGAACACACACAAATTCAGGTGCAAAGTGTGCCCCCACTTCAATCTGTCACATGACCACAGCCTCAAGGCTATGACCTCAAAGATTTATAGCAGGGGGTTTGCTGGATAGTGGATAAGAGTGGGATTGGCCACACCTCCCCACCCTTATCCAAGTCATTAGGGGAGCTTGTGGGGGGAATAGACACACAAGTTTCCCATTGTCGGTCCACAGCATTAATGTGCTCTACCAGTATATAGTCTGTATCGAAGCTGCTGGCAAAACTTCAAAATGTCCACTGGCACTAGCTGGAAGATCATTAACCAGTCTGTCTTCCTACCTTCACCAGCTGCTCTCATCATCTCCTCTCAATTAGTATTCAACCCACTTCTGCAAACTTTGCCCTCAGGGATCCAGGATTATTATTTGTGTTTCCTTTGGTGTCCCTTATCTGTCTTGTCCTTTGGATCTCTTCCACTCAGTTAACTAGATAGTCTTCCAAATTTCTTGGCATATATGAGTGAGCACCTCCAATGCTACATCAGTTTGTTGGAAGATTTCAGTTTGTATACTTTCAATTCCTAGAGCCGTGTTTTTTATCAATGCCTATAGTGCATCTTGGACTTTTTCCTTCACTTCAAGAGCCATTGGTTCTTGATCTTATGCTACCTCTTGAAATGATAGAACATAGAGCATTTCTCGTTTATACCATGTCTGTGTATTCCCCCATCTTCTTTTGATGCGTTTTGCATCAATCAATCTTTGGGCCATAATATCCTCAATGCTGTATTCCAAGGCTTGAATTTTTTCTCCAGTTCTTTCGGCTTGAGAAAGGTGAGTGTATTCTGTCCTTTCAATTTACTAAATCCAGGTCATTGCATATTTCATTATAATATTTTACTTTGACTTCTTGAGATACTCTTTGAAACTTTATGTTCTGCTCATTTTTTCCATTCACTTTGGCTTTCCTACTTTTAAATGCAAGTTTCAGAGTCTCTTATGTCATCCATTTTGGTCTTTCTGTTTTTTTTTTTTTGTTTTTTTTTAAGTTTTTATTGTGAATTATGTGATAGTTATATGGGAGAACATTATCTTTACATTCATCCTATCATATTTCGTTTCATTGCAATGATTACAATCCCTTCCATGCATCATCAGCCAAACACACCTGCCTCCTGGCCACTAGCCCACACCCCCTCTCTCTCCCTGAGTCTACAGTCCCCAGCTACTCCATTTCTCCATGTCATCGTCTCTGCCTCCATCTCTGGCATCACTGCTTCTCTGGATAGGATCTCCTACTTCGCTCTTCTCCGTTGATGGTTCCATGGACCTCTGCTCCTGGACTGCAAAATCAACCACTCCCTTCCTTTTGTTACAAAATGTCTACCTTTATATTTCCAGTCCTCAAAGTCACAAGAGTCTTATCTCCATCACCTTTCATCTGCCCCATCCAGACAGGTTGGAAACTACTCAGTGGAGGTCTTACCTTTCCCCATACCCTCTGGATGTAGGTTCCTTATCGAAAACTTGTAAGCCAGTCACTGCTTGCCTTTGTATCCCCCCATTTTGGGTAGCCAGTATCTAAGTTACCCATCCTTGTCGACCCTGTTTACCAAAGAGGTGGGAATGATCCTCACTGTAGAGATTTGTTCACTCCTTTGCCCTACTACATCCACAAGCATAGGCCAAGTTCATCCACTTGTAGTAGGTTACTCTTTTTTCCTCTACTCGTGTTCTGATGATCCAGCCATTGAAGCCAGGTCACATGGGTACTATCTGCAAGTGTGGGTGTTCTTTTGCCTCTCCCCTCACTTCATATCAACTGGATGCTTCGCACTCTACTCTAGTCCTCTGGGATATGTCCCTGCCCCTGGGCCAAGGAGTCCCCAGGTCTTATCATAATGCTGGCCAACTAGGTTTCAATCCAAGTTAACAGGAGTCTATTGAATGTCGTTGACCTTAGCTCACAATTTCATTGCTGTTTTCCCCCCACTTCCCCTTATGGGTGACCAACATGGTCAGCAGCAAGACCATATGCCTGCTTGTGTATTCCCCTTGAGTTTTAGTCATGGAAGGGGGTTTAACTTGAGGGGACCTGACCACTTGCCTTGAAGGCTCTCAGGGGAATGACTTGCTTGTTCTTATAGTAGTCAATCAGACTGCTATTATTGTTTTGTATTTTTCCTGCTGGTCTTTCTTTCAAGAATTGTCTTCTGTTCTTCTAGCTGCTCCAGGCTAGTCTGCTTGTCCTTTTAAGTGGAAATTTCCCACCTCAGAAGGTTCTGGATGGGATTCAGGATTCCATCTATGGTCTTATGCAATACAAAGGATCAGCAGGAAACCTCCTTCACTGGGCAAATTCTAGCCCCAGTTTAGGTATTCCAATGATTTATAGGCTGAAAGACCTTTTGTTTGCTTCATATATGATGTTCTTGATTTGTTGTTGTTAAGTGCCATCGAGTCGGGTCCGACCCATAGCGACCCTGTACAGGGTTTCCGAGGGTGTAAATCTTTACGGGAGTAGAAAGCCTCATCTTTCTCCCGCGGAGCAGCTGGTAGTTTCGAACCGCTGACCTTAAGGTTCGCAGCCCGATTCGTAACCACTACGCTACCAGAGCTGTCAACCTACAATTCTTCTGGTCTTCAGTCATGCATTTCTAATATATCAAATCTTGAGATGGTCTCTAAATTCAGGTGGGATATATTCATATGTTGACTCTCATGCGCATGTTTTAATTTTATTCAGCTTCAGTCTAAACTTGCATATAACCAGTTGATGATCTGTTCCACAGTCTACCCCTGGATGATGATATTGACCTTCTCCATAATCTCTTCCCACAGATGTAGTCAATTTTATTCTTGTGTATTCCATATGGTAAGGTCCATGTGTATTTTATATAGTTTTGAAAAGGTGTATGCAAAGGTCTTAAAAATATATATATTATGGAGTCTCCAACATCATTTCTGTCATCAAGACCATATTATCCAACTTTTGATCCTTCTTTTTTTTTTCAACATTTGCATTCCACTCACCAATAATTATCAATGCATCTTAATTGCATGTTTGATTAATTTCAGACTGAAACGATTGGTAGAATTCTTCAATGTAATCATCAGTGTCTTTAGTGGTTGGTGTGTAAATTTGAATAATGGTGATATTAATTGGTCTTCACTGAAGGTGTATGGGTATTATCCTCTAATGAAGAGCATTGTACATCAAGATATAAACTGAAATGACGATGAATATGACACCAATTTTGACGATGGATATGACACCATTCCTTATCAATTTATTTTTCCCGGCTTTGTAAACCATATGTTTATCAGATTCAAAATGGCTAACGCAAGTTTATTTCAGTTCACTAAGGCCTCAGATATTCTTTATGTGTTCCACTGCATTTCTGACAACTTTCAATTTTCCTAAATTCATTCTTGGTACATTACATGTTCTGATAATTAATGAATGTTTGAAGCTGTTTTTCTCATTTTGATTGTGCTTCATCAGCAAATGAAGGTCATGAAAGTCTTCCTCCATTCATGTGATTGCGGTCCACTCTACTTTAAGAAGGCAGATCTTCCCCAGACATATTTTAAGTGCCTCTCATGTTCCCACACTATGTCTGACAATGTTCCACTGCTATTCATAAGATTTTTAGTGACTAAATATTCAGAAGTAGTGTCTGCCTCTCCTTCCTATCTGTCTTAGTCTGGAAGCTCTACTGGAAAATGTCCACCATGGGTGACATTAATGGCATTTGAAATACCAATAGCATAGCTTTCAGCCTTACAGCAACACCCAAGTCACCACAGTATGATGGACTGACAGATGAGTGGTAGTACATTATGATGCTCTTTGTAAAATAGCTTAAGGAAACAACAACAAATACTCGTGGAACTAATAAGTAAATATAACACAGTCTCAGGATAGAACACAAAAATCATTTGCTTTCCTATTGACCAGTGATGGGCAGTATGATTTACCATAAAGTTAGAGTTATCAAGAGAACATAATATTTGTGAATAACCAGACAACAGGTTAATGGAGAAATATAGACAACCCTGAAAGACTCATACAATATTGTCATCTTGTTTGAGGAAAGAGCAAAGATAACTCAAAAAAGAAAAGATAGACTTTTCAACAAATTGTTGTTGTTTAGTGTGGTCGAGTTGGTTCTGACTCATAGCATTGGTGTATAAGTTTCAGAGGAGGGGCTGGTAGGTTTAACTTGTGGTTAGCAGTTAGCAGTTAGTAGTTTTAACCTTGTGGTTAGCAGCCCAGTGTTAATCTACAATACCATACCAGGACTGCGAGTGTTGTAAAAACTGGACATCTATATTTGAGAATATAGTGTAGACATCAACTATCTCTTTCACAAAAAGTAACAGAAAATTGATCATAAAATGGATAACACTGAATGACTATACGCAGAACTCAGAAATTTCTAGAAAACAATACAGGAGAAAATCTGGAAGACCTTAGATATGGTGATAGGTTTTTAAATATAATACAAAAGCAAGATCTAGCAAAAAGTTAAGCTAAACTTACTGACAAAAATATTGCTCTGCTGAAGAAGCTGTTAGGAGATTGGAAAGACAACTCACAGATGGGTATAAGACATTGTTTACAAAGTACATATTTGATAAAGATTTTATTCAAATATACAAATAAGTATTTACATTTATCAATATGAGAGCTGTCCATTTTTTTAAAAAATGGGCAAAAGATCTGAATTGGCACTTCACTAAAGTAAATATGTTGTTGTTAAGTGCCGTCAAGTTGATTCCAACCCATAGCAACCCTGTATAGGATTTCAGAGGAGCTCGAACTGCCAACCTTGTAGTTCCCATGACTTTGCAGTCTGACGCATTGATCCATAGTGCCACACCAGCACTCCAAAGTAGATATAGAAATGGCCAAAAAGCCTACGAACATATGGTCAACATTATATGTCTTTAAACCTCAAATCAAACCACCTAGTTGCTTCTGGCTCATAGTGAATCTGCAGATAGAGTTGAGCTTCCAATGGGCTTTCAAGGCTGTAAATCTTTATGGAAGCAGACTGCCACATTTACTCCCAGGGAGTGGCTTATAAGTTTGAACCACCAACTTTTTGGTTATCAGTCCAATACTTTAACCCACTTTGCCACCAGTGCTTCTCAGGGAATTACAAAGTAAAAGAACTAAGAGATATCACAAGAAACCAATTACATTAGCTAAATTTCAACAAAATGACCTTACTAAATGTTGACAAAGATAGAGACCAACAAGAACTCTTTTACTGATGGTACAGTTAATTTGGAAGATTATAAATTAGACAATCTTACCATACAGTACAACAATCACACTTGTAGATAGTCACTCAGCTGAGCTGAAAATTTCTGTCTACACAGAAGTTTATAGCAACTCTATTCAAAATTTTCCCAAACTGGAAGCAACCAAGATGTTATCTTTCAGTTGGTAAACATGTAAACAAACAGTTACAGTAAAATAAAAGGGCATGATTTGTTACAGTTAAAAAAAAAAAAAGAGTTATATTCAGCTATAAAAAAAGAAATGAGCTATCAAACCATGAAAGATATGGTGGAGCCTTACATATATATATATATATATATAT
>NW_006408546.1:22848554-22853670 GCF_000296735.1 Chrysochloris asiatica | reverse complement strand
TGGAGGGTCAGAGAAAAAGAGGAAGACCCCCAACAGGATGGATCAGATGGCATCATTGATGGCGTCAAGTGTGGCAGCAGTAGTGAGGTTGGCCCAGGATCAGGCATTGTTTTGTTCTGCTGTTCATGGGGTCGCTATGAGTCGGTTCCGACTCGATGGCACCTGACAACAACTGCTATTGTAGTTAATGCTATAATTATTACTATTAATAGTGTAGCTGTATTAACTGAGCTGTGTTGTCTGCCAACTATGTGCTTTGTTTAGTGCATTTGTATATTTAAAACTTGACAAATATAGATAAAATTAGAAAATGTCATTGCTTGCCCTGAAGAAAAATGTTTTCCTCTTTAATTAAATAAAACGAGATAATATCTTTCATGTTTTGATGCATAAACTGACAATTTCTTTGAAGTTTTATTTCCTCGATTGTTTTGTAATACAACTACTAGGAATTATTTATTATAAAGTCACAATGTTCATGTATTACATTTGCTGAAATACTAATAAATAAAAATGAAGGGACTTTAAAAAGTTTACAGAAAAATTTCATTATCTTTTAATTTCGTATTTCTGCAAAAGTTTTAAAGCACCCTTGTATATAACACAAGAATCATATTGCTAAGAGCCTTTGTAAGAGATATTTTCATTTGGAATACTTTTTCCTACATAGACCTAGGGAAATAAAATTAAAAAGTTTAGAAGTTGAAGACTTTTTTTTTTCTTTTTAACTTACATTAGGAAAAATAAGTAAACAACTATATGGTATTCATAAATCATACTTCTCTATTTTTTGTAGAACTAAAATAATATATTGTTGTTAATTTCCTTAGACTTGGTTCTGACTCCTATAGACCCTGTATAGGGTTGCCAAGGAGTGGCTGGTGGGTTTGAACCACTGACCTTGTAGTTGACAGCTCATTATTTACACTACAGTACCACACCACAACACCAAATAATGCATTGTTGTTTTTGCTGTTAGTGAGGACAAATCAGTTCCTACTTGTAGAAACCCTGTCTAAGGTTCTCAAGGATCAGCTGGTGGGTTTGAACCTCTGACCTTGTGGTTCACAGTCCAGTGTTGAACCTGCAGTGCCATATAAGGAGTCCAAATGATGCATACTGGTGGTGGTCATGTGCCGTGGCATCGGTTCCAACTGTTAGTAACCTTGTAAAGGGTTTCTGAGCCTGTAAATCTTATCAGAGCAGAAAGTCTCATCCTTCTTGGTGGAACCGCTGGTAGTTTCCAATAGCTGACCCTAAAGAGTAGCAGTCTGACTCATAAGCACTATGCTTCCAGAGTTCCTTAAATAATGCAGAGGATACCTTTATATCTAGTGGTGCTTTAGGAAAAATAAAAGATGGTTAATGTATTAAGTAACAATTAAACTGTCAAAATAATCAGATTAAGTTGCTTTTATATGTTTTTGCAATTTGCTCTTCTTTTTCTGCTTTAAAGTTTTAGACTGAATTCATTTCCAAGCAAAGACCCATCACTGATAACGCTATTCACAAGCCAGGAATGCTTGTTTTCAACCTAACTACAAGGGTTTAATTTGAGGAATTTAGTAACTAATTATTTCAAGAAAAATACATCAGTCTTATTAATTATTTGATGGTGAGTAGGTCAAAAGCTTCCTTGGGTCATAGAACATTTCATGACTATTCATACACATAAGCCTTTGTTCTTTGACAAAGAAAATTATTACTATTATAAAAATTGCTTAAGGCAATGGAGAGAAATGACTGTCTTTTACTGTGAACAGACTCAAAATGCATAATTTGTCAACATGACCAGGAAAGTCTCCTTGAAAATGCATGTAGTATGTAAAGATTGTTGAAAGATGGCTTTTATTGTGATGTAATCTAACACATTTACCCTAGTGTTCACTGTAACACTAGTGACAGCAGCCTGAAGATGGGAATCATCTAAATGTCCACCAACAGATGAATAGGTAAACAGCTGTTTACACAAATGCAGTGGAATAGAACTTAGTCATAAAGAGAAATGAAATTCTGACAAATGCTAAAATATGGCTTAACATTGAAAACAGGCTGAGTGAATTAATCATCGAAGGCTAAATTCAGTATAATCTCACTTATTTGGAATACCTCAAACAGGCAAATGTTTATAGACCAACGTTGTTTAGTGTTTACCAGGGGCAGGAGGGAAAGGCAAGGAGCAAGTCATTATGTAGAAAATGGGAGTTTCTATTTCTTGTCATGGAAATTTTGGCAACGATTTTCAGTAATGATTGTACAGCATGATTAATGTAATTGGTATCACTAAACTGTACACATGAGGGATATTTTTATAAAGATGACTTTTATGTCATAAGCTTAAATGATTTGATTATGCTCATAGAGGGGTAAAGACATTTGTGACATGCAAGTCTCGGCAATCATTGGCTGAAACCATACTTCTGCTTATTTAAGGAGCTCTGGTAGCGTAGTGGTTACGAATCGGGTTGTGAACCGCAAAGTCAGCAGTTCAAAACTACCAGGTGTTCCGTGGGAGAAAGATGAGGCTTTCTGCTCTCGTAAAGATTTACAGCCTCGGAAACCCTGTACAGGGTCACTATGAGTGGGAACCGACTCCACGGCATACAGCCAGTCCTCATTTTATTCTGTTTTGCACAACTCTTGGTGCCACCCTAGAATTACATTTTCTATGCTAGATTAGGTTTTCTGTTTTCTACCCTAGCATTCATAGAAAAATTAACAATAATCTACCAAATAAAGTAGAGGTTAAAACCAAATACAATCCTGTGGAACCAAATAATTTCCAAGCTTTCACTATTAAAAGTATTTTCTAAGCAGAGCTCAATAAGCTTCTCTGAAGCCTTTGGAAGGGTAAAGATTTTCCAGAATACCCAGATTTATTTCTATGGCATTGATGATCTGCTCGAGTTCCCACCTGATTATTTAGTTACTCCTATATAAAATCTTCATGTGGCACTACAGCATAAAAAAAATCGGCGGTTGAAACCCACCAATTGCACCTCGGAAACCCTATACAGGGTCCACCCCAGGATTCCTATAGAATGAATGATTACAACCTAGGAAACCCTATGAGGCAGTTCTCCTCTGTTCCATGAGGTCACCATGAGTAGAAAATCTACTCGACAGTGTGTAACAACACCATATATTATCCAGTCTTGCCTTATAAAAACAAAAGTATCCATTCATTATTTTAAATAACATGTTTAGGTGGAGTTCTAGCGTGGCACTGTAGGAAAAGCACTGGGCCGCAAATCGGTTTGAACCACAAACTCACCAGCCGCTCTTCTGAAACGGGCTCGCTAAGAGTCAGAACCGACTCATCAACATTTAACAAAAATCATTATTGCAGAGCAGATCAGTAGACCCATGCACTTTGCACTTTGCAGCTAGGCTCCCTAAGCAACGCTTTGCTAGGACTAATGAGGACACTGCTGCTATCAGAGGAAGAGAATGTGGGCTTTCGTGATATACACTCCCAGTCCGGCCTCTCTCATGTTCGTGAACGTCTTCGTTTCTCAGGCATTGGAGATTGAGATCCATTATCTAATACAGTTTAATTACCTATTTTAGAGACAAATAAACTAAAACCAAGCGACCTGTTTTACTCAAAGCTGTGCTGATATTAAGTTAAAACTAAACTTGACATCCAAAAATGATCTTATAACTAATGTCCATGAAAACCTAAAACCATCACATTTTCCCTCAGCTTTCCTCCTTCCCTCAGTTTAGTGGTAGAACGCAGCTGGGACCGAGGGCTATGCAATCCTTTTGGATAGAATTGAGCGTGTTAAGAAGCAGCGCAAATCCGCAGACTGCAGATTCTGAGAACTTGGTGTTCAACTTCTGTTTCGTCTAATTACTGGTTGTATGTCCTTGCCAACTTCCCTAGCCACAACATCTTAGTTTACACATGTGCAAAATAGGAGTAATAATATTAACCTCACATGAGGATTAATTGAGATTGCCACAGGTACATTATTAATATAGTGTTTGGAACATTGTTGTTATTTAGTGCCGTCAAGTCAGTTCTGACCCATAGCGACCCTGTACAGGGTTTCTGAGGCTGTAAATGCTTACAGGAGCAGAAAGCCTCATCTTTCTCCCACGGAACACCTGGTTGTTTCGAACTGCTGATCGTGAGGTTAGCAGCCCAACTCCTAACCACTACGCTACCAGAGCTCCTTTGGAACACAGTAACGTCTCGGTAAACGGTGGTTACTATTATTTTTGTTGCTTCTATTGTGAGATATCTCCATGAAATTTATGAGTTATGGTCATCCCTGTCTACAAATCCCGAAAGACAGTGTTAGTTTATGGTGTTTTGCTTGAACATTAATTTCTTCTCAGAATACATTGTTATCTGTAACACAGCTTTTCAAAATCTTTTGACAAATACCTCAAAAAATATATTATTTTATGTGTGTTTAAAGCCTAATAGATTTGGGAGTCTCAAATATATTCTAAACAGTGGTCTGAAACGATGAAAGTGTAATACGATTTTAAAGGGTGATACACATACTTCTGTTTGAATGCAAATATGATATGAATGTTGTCAAGTTTTGATTATTAAAAACTATGTAAGTGAAATATGCTTCTGAAGATGCATGTAGGGTGTTAGGAAATTTTATCTTCCCTGAGATCACATTATTAGTTTCAAACCATCACTGGGATATTGGGGTAAGTAGCAAGTTCCTACTATTCCCTGGTTGAAAAAGGTAAAGAAAAGAATATGACTGAAGAATGCAATTTTTTATTGAAAAATGAAAACAGACAGGCGGTTAAAAAATGCAAGGCCATTACTTTTAATCCAGTACTCTATAGATTAGAAATGAAGCAGGCAAATAAAGGGCCTAAAAAGTGAGACCTAGGGAACATTCCATCCACACTTTTGTATTTTCAGGGTGCAGACCAATTTTTAATATCAAATAAGTTCATAGATACCTTATGAAGATACAGTATCTATGTTAAAAGAACATTTATTCATTACACATATAATAATGATGTCATTTGCCTTGGAAACCTTATGTATAAGAAAACAAATTGTTGCCCGGTCCTTCATGATTTTTTTTTTTTTTTTAATCAGTGAAAACTGTTTGTTATACAATCATTGAAATGT
>NW_006408546.1:22843682-22848342 GCF_000296735.1 Chrysochloris asiatica | reverse complement strand
AACTTCCCAGACTCCTCCACAGCCATGCCGCTCCATTTTGACGAGTATGAAGGTCAAAAGATATAAGGATCATGAACGTGGCGCACGACTTGGCGAAGTGGCTTCCAGAAATGCAGATCAACATTCCGTCTCCTAAAGGTGGCCTGTGCAGCTGAATTCTGACTTGAAAAACACGCTAACGGCTCATCAACCTGATGGCTTAGAAAACAACCTAATGGCTCATCTTCCAGCACTCTGTTGGACAATATTCTGAATATTCCATGTGAGCCACATTTTTCCTTTGGCTAATTTTTGAAAGTAGATCTGCAGGCCTTCCTTCCTAGTCTGTCTTAATGTGGAAGTTCCATTAAAACTCGACGACCACGGCTAACCCTGCTAGTGTTTGCTATACCATTGGCATACCGTACAAAATCATAGCAATGTGCGACTGAGTAACCACAGTGGGACACATTCACAGACAAAAAGTGGTAACAAAAATAACTTAAACCAGAATATATAGTTTATTTGTCTTGCAGATTTGACTTGGCATGTAGATAGTTTCACAGCTACTTGCCACAGTTTAAGGCATTTGTAACCCATAGGTTGGCATTCACCATGTAACATGTCAAGAAGAAAACTGAACTATAAATGCCAGGATTGTCTAGTATTCTGATACTGGTATTGTAGGTTTTCATTTTATCATGGGTTGCTTTATGTTTGTTTTTTTGTAATTCTCCACCAATCTGGCAAAGTGAAACCATTGGTTTTATAAAAGGAAGCAATCTGTTCTTTATTGTTGTTGTTAAGTGCTAGCAAGTCGGTTCTGACTCATAGTGACCCTGTATAGGGTTTCCAAGGAGTGGCTGGGGAGTTTTAAGCAACCAACCTTGCTGTTCAAACTGACTTTATGGTCAAGGACTTACGCTACAGTGCCACACAAAAATGCCTTTATTACTTTGAGGTAAATGAGAAATATAATCTAAAAGAGGATATATTAATCTATAAATTAGAACATATCTCTACAGGGAAAGGATATTTCTCTCTGGGATTATGGGATTACATTTATCAGTTTCATGAAATGTGTCTATAAGAGGACACATTTAATTTGTTAATTTATTTTACTTACGTAGATATTGTTCTATTGACCTTCAAAACAAAAAAAATCAGAACTGCACAAAATATTTTTATTAATTCTAAGAGTATAACCTAGGGTTATAGATACCAAATTTTATAAATCAGTAAAACACATTAATTGATTTAAAAAAAAAATTCTTATAAAGTTTAGGCTTCACTAGACTTCTTTGGTGTCCTGGTGGGCTCTGCGGGTTACTGCACTGGAGTGCAAAGTTGGTGTGTACCATAAAGTCGGTGGTTCAAGCTCACCAGTCACTCCTTGGAAACTGTATACAGAGTCGCTATGAGTCAGCACCAACTCGATGGCACTTAGCACCAACATTAGACTTCTTTAATTGTTAAGTGCCATCAAGTAGATACCGACTCATTATAATGATCCTGTAAAGGGTTTCCGTGGAGCAGCTGGTTAGTTTGAACTACCACCCTTATGGTTAAACCAACCTTGAAGTTCAGTGCTTTTCCTACAGCATCACACGAGGACTTGTATGGGTGGCAGGCCATGTGCTGTGGAGTCACGTCTGACTCATAGCGACCCTGTACAGGGTTTCCAAGGCGGTAAATCTTTATGGGAGCATAATGCCTCATCTTTCTCCCACGGAACAGCTGATAGTTTCGAAGTGCTGACCTTGCAGCTTGCAGCCCAATTCATAACCACTATGTAACCAGAGCTCCTAGGACTTGTATAGTATGCCCCAAATATAAAAGAAATATTTTATAAGAAATGTATAGGTATTTCACAGATACTATTCTAAAACCTAGAACAAGAACTTGGACATATGTTCAGCCACAATTTGTCGGTAAGCACAGTTGTGATAAACATGAGAGCAAACTCTAGAGGAATACAGAAACAGTATTACTCATTTTCTGGGCAGTCGGTTGTTTCAGATTCTTGAGATTAAGTATAAGAACCGTAGATGAGTTGCTGACCTCTCCTTCCTCTTCTGCATTCCTTAGGATGGATGATTGAGCACATTAGAAATATGACTTACAATTTAAAGAAAATTTCTTTTTAAAATAAGTCCTGTTTTCTTATCCTGAATTAATACTAAATACTAAAGCATCTATAAGCATATCCATCACTTGGTATTTTTACAAATTCATGTAAATTATGAGATTTTGCATAAGATAGAAAAAAGCAAAACCAGACAAAAGTAAATTGATATTTAAGGTTGTTGTTTTCTTTATTATTAAAAGTTATTGATAGAAAAATATAAGAATCAGTGTAACTCTTCTCAGATGTAATTGAAATTGAAATCAAGTCTATTTTTGTGTTGGCTATTGAAAATTCCTTTTCAAAATTGTTGACTTTATCTCATTTCTCTCTTCATTCAATTATTTATCTATAGTCAAAGGTAATTGAGCTAATATCAGAGATATCAAATCTAATGACGCTTATCCCAAATACAAAACATGTGACTTTACTCGTCTCAAAGTTTCTAAGCTTCAGTTGTCTTTGCTGTAAAATGGGTTCAATGTCTTCCCAGCTCCATCGTAATGAGAGATTCAAATTAGAAAACAATATGTCAGCTACAAAGCACTGTAAAGGCATAAGCTATTATTGGTGTTCTGTCTTAGGCTGGCTTCTCTAGAGACGCAAAAGCAGTGAAGCTTATATATGTATATCTGGTAGTATAGTGGTTACGAATCGGGGCTGCGAACTTCAAGGTTAGCAGTTCGAAACTACCAGCTGCTCCACGGGAGAAAGATGAGGCTTTCTGCTCCTGTAAAGATTTACAGCCTCGGAAACCCTGTACAGGGTCGCTATGGGTCAGAACCAACTTGACGACACTTAAAAACAACAACAACATATACATACAAGTTTATATAAAAGAAATGACTCACACAATTGTAGAGGTAAGCAAGTCCCAAATTCATAGCTCAGATGAACCAAGATTATTAGACAGCATGCAGGCAGATGAAATAGGTAGAATGGCAAGCTTCTGCTAACTCCCAGGATTAGCAGGCAGTCTTTTAAGTCCTAAAACTGGAGGTAGCATGGCAAGCCAGATGCAGGATCCAGATGCAGCAACGAGCAAGGTAGTTTTGCCCATTATCCGATATAACAGAAACAGGCTACATCCCTGAGAAAGTCTCATTTCAGTTGATTGGCTGCTCATAGCAGATCTCCACATAGAAGTGATGACATTAGATAGTATGCTGGTGTGGGGCTGTAATATAAGCACTGGACTACTAATTGCAAGGTGAGCAGTTCAAACTCACCAGCCACTCCTTGGAATCCCTATTCAGGATAGGTATGAGTCAGAACCACCCCGGTGCTGTTTACCAACAACACTAACTTTGGTAAATATATGCAAAGTGCTATGAGATGAGATGCAAAGATACATAAAACCTGATTGTCATTATTCTGAAGCTTACAATCCAGGAAAAGTACACAAATAATCATAGTGCTAAGTGTTATGTGACACATATCAAATAACTAACTAGTACAGGGATTACAGAAAAAGGGGCTCAAAGGAGAGATATTGATTCTGTTTGGGAGGTTTACAATAGTTTTTATGGAAGATGAACATATTAAACCACAGTAAGGATATCGACCACTGTGTATTGAATGCTAACTCTGCACGAGGTATTCTTCTAAGAGCTTTACATCGATTGTCTCATTTAATTATTAAAAATTTAATTAAGTAAGCACTATTTTTATCCTACCTTACAAATAGGAAAGTGAGTTATTAGAGCCAAATGACTTGGCAAGGTCAGATAGTTATTAAGTAACTGAGTTAGGAATTGAAGCCAGGTGTATCTGTTTCCAGTAATCATGATTTTGTTGTTGTGGTTAAGTGCCATCGAGTGGGTTCCAGATCGTAGCTATTAAGGGTTTCTGAGGAGTGAATTGTAGGTCTGAACAACCAGCCTTGCAGTTAGCAGTGCGGTACTTATCCTATGGCACCACACCAGGATTCTAGTCATGAATATGGGCCTAATAAACTGAAAATAGCACTAGAACAGGCTCTTGAAAGAAGCTGGTGTAGAGGATATGAGAGGCTCCCATGCTTATTTCCTTCCCTTCCATGTATCTAACACGTAATTTTTGCCCTGTTTCTTTAGAGTTTCTCCACATAAAAGGCATGGTATGTATCCCCAGCCCTTGATTCTAAGTGTAACCGCATGACTTGCTTTGGGCACTACATGAAATGAAAGTTGTGCCACCTCTGAGCCTAACATTCAAGAAACTTTGTATTTATTCTTCTATTTGTTCTCATGTGCTTCTGCCATTTCCAAGAGAAGGACTGCCTGGGTTAGTTGGCTAGTCCCAGAATAGAATGAAGGATAATGTGAAGCAGAACTGTCCCGATTATCCCAGCCACAGCCAAGCCTAGGTGACAGTAGGATCCTTGTCTACCTTACAAGTGCATTGGTGATCCCAGCTAAGATCAGCCAGCTTGTGTGTCCATTTGATAATAAATGTTTGTTGCTTTAAGGCATTGAATTTTGGAGTCTGTTAGACAATTAAAACTAACAGATCTAAACAGAACTACATTTAATTGTGTGGTATTTTTCATATTATCAAAGTCATGTATTTGTACAC
>NW_006408546.1:22837639-22843582 GCF_000296735.1 Chrysochloris asiatica | reverse complement strand
ATGGACTCAGGGGTGGCAGCGGTAGTGAGGTTGGCCCAGGATCGAACATTGTTTCGTTCTGCTGTGCATGGGGTCGCTATGAGTCGGTTCCAACTCGATGGCCCCTGACAACAACAAGGTGGAAACAACTCATCGATAGATGAATGGATAAACAAATGTGTTATATCAATATAGCAGAATATTGTTGTTGTTGGTAGTAAGCGCTGTTACGTCCCTCTGACTTAGAGCAACTCTATATAAGGTTTCTGAGGAGCGGCTGGCAAGCTTGAACAACCAACCTTGTAGTTCAAACTGACCTTGCAGTCCAGCGCATTAACCCACAGTGCCACACCAGGATTCCAGTGGACTATTACTCAGCCATGTGGCGCTGTGGGTTAATGAGTCAGACTGCAAAGCCGTTTGAACTGCAAGGTCAGTGGTTCAAGCTCACCAGCTACTACTCAGAAATCCTATACAGGGTCGCTATGGGTCAGAACCGACTTGACGGCACTTAACCACAACAACAACATGAAGAAAACTGAAGTTCTGGTACATGCTGTGAAATGGGTGAATTTGGAATACTTGTTATATGCTAAGTAAAAGAAACTAGACATAAAAGGACAAGTGTTTTTTAATTTCATTTACATTACAAATATTAAATAGATAAATGCATAAAGACAGGTAGTAGATTAAAGATTAGTAGGCACTTGGAAAGAGAGTCTGGAAGCTCTATGCGATAAGCACTGGACTGTGAATCACAAGGTCGGTGGTTTGAGACCACCAGCCACTCTGTAAGAGAGATATTAGGCTTTCTTCTCTCATAAAGATTTACATCCTCGAAAACCTTATACAGGATTTCTAGGAATACAAACTGACTCCTTGTCATTTAACAATGACAGCAAAAACTACGACTGGGCAGAGAGAAATGGGAAATTGTTCAGAGTTTCTGTTGGGCATGATAAACACGTTTTGGGTATAGATAGTGGACATAGTTGTACAACATTGTGAATATACTTAACACCTTTTAATTAAACACTTAAAATGGTTAACAAAGAAATATAGCATTTATGAAAAAAAGTTTTAAATATTATATATATATATGGTAGTGTAGTGGTTATGAATTGGGCTTCTAATCTCAAGGACAGCAGTTCAAAACTATCAGCTGTAGATGAGGCTTTCTGCTCCCATAAAGATTTACAGCCTCGGACACCCTGTACAGGGTCCCTATGAGTTGGAATCAACTCCACAGTTCTCAACAACAATAACAACACATACTTTTTCTTAAAATAACATGGAAAAGAACAGAAAATGTATGCAGAAGAGTTGGGGGAGCAAAATATCATCACCCTGAAATAAGCATTGTTGTTGTTGTTAAGTGCCATTGAATTGGCTCCAAGGCATAGTAACCCTCTATAGAGTTTCAGAGAAGTGACTGATAAGTTTGAATTGCCTATTTCGTTGTTCAAACTGACTTTGTGTAATCCAATGCTTATCCTCCAACACTACACCTGGACTCCAAATAAACGTTGGTGTGATATAAAAATTGCAATGCTTCTAATATAACTTTCTATGTACCAGACACTCTTAAAAAACTTTACAAATATTCATTTAGTGATCATGTAGCCCTGTAAGGTAGGTACCATTGTTATCTATATTTTCGAGATGAGGGAATTGGGTCCTAAAATACTTAATAAAGGTCAAAACTTGCATTGAAATCAGGAAATGCAGCCACAGTGATAGTACTTTTAAGCACTGTGTTTACTCCTAGTCTGTAGTCATGCCCCTTGGCTTCCGTTTTCATTATGTAATGAAGAATTTAGATGGGTGAAATTGGCAGGACGGTTTTACAATAATAAAAAATTAAAAAATTAAAAAGACAGACTGCATTCCCCAAAGAGACAAGAGAATGAGCCCAGGACAGAAGCAGGACCAGGGATGTAGTATCACTCCATCTGTGCAAGGGATGTGACAGTGAAGGTTTGTGTCGACTTGACTGTGTGTCAACTGGATTCTCAGTGGTTTGACAGTTGAGATGTAGCTATTCTGATGATGTAATTTGATGTGATAAATGAATAAAAGGATTAAGGGTGAGATTGTTGTTGTTGTTAGTTGCTGTCTAGCTGGCTCTGACTCATAGCAGCCCTGTGTACCACAGAAGGAAACACCAGCCTCACAATTGCTATGCTTGCCACTGCTGCTGCCACTGTGCCAATCCATCTCTTTGGGGGTTTTCCTCTTTTGTAGCTTCCCTTGCACATTGCTAAGCATGCTGTGTTTCTCCAGTGACTGGTACCTCCTGTTAATATATCTGAAGCATGAGAGATAAACTCTAACCATCCTGGCTTTGAAGCAGCGTTCTGACTTTACTTCTTCCAATGCCACCATTAATTAAATTATCACCCAGATCCAAGGGAGATTCCCAAGGGAGTGGTATGTCAACACCTTTTCTCTTAAAAGAGACAAAAGGAGAGAGACTTGAGTAGAGAAAGCAGAAGCTACTATCATGAAAATAGAAGAACTGGGATTGAAGTGGGGTCTTTTGGACATGGTGTGCTTTCTCTGTGATGCTCCTAGATACAGTGGAAGATCGATGCCAAAGTAGATGAAGATCTCCAAAGAATACTGGACCTAAAGATGCTGAAAGGAGACAAGGCTGTCTCCCCAGAATCAAAGAGAACATCTTCTCCCAAGAGCCAGCACTCTGAATTTTTACTTCTAGCCTCCTTAATTCTGAGAGAATCAATTCCCTGTTGTTGAAGCTATCCAATTTGGTATTTCTGTTATAACAACACTAGATAACAAAGACAAAATGTGTGGGTACCAGTTTGGTAGGAACCAAGATAGATGCTTTCTTTCCATTTTACCTCTGCAAAATCATTATCTCACCATTACATGTAAATATTTATGTGTTGTTTGTCATTTCATTTTTGCCCACTATCTTTCTTCTTTAAGCTCGAGAACATTGAAGCTTCTTTGCAAAAGGACTATCTCTAGCGCCAAGGCAAATATAACTTGGATTGACAACCATGGAAGAGTAGCTATTTGGACATTCAAGTGTTTATGTCTTTCAGAGCACAGCCTACTTTGAGATGTGTAAGTCAGCTGAGCGTTGTTCAGGAATAGCCTATTGTGCAGGTGGCAAAATTACATGTTAGGATAGCATCTGATTCCTTGACACTTCTGTGAGAGTGAATTATATGGCTACATAATCCTGTACTACACTGCTATGAGCAAGGAGCAGGCAAACAATAATGATCCTGTTGTTTTGGTGGATTATCATTTGTAGTATAGGAGAATAGCTCACTGCCACTCATGGGTGTCTCTGATGGCAATGTTCTTCAAAGGTTCTCTGTTCTGCAGATGGCAGTTGTATGCTTTGGTGCAAAAAGTTGTTGACTCGTTAGTGTCAAACATGAAGGCTTGTTCTTTTAAGCTACACAAGGATGATCATGAACACCCTAACGTAAAATGGATTTCCATTATCTCTCTTGGGAGTTATGCAGGCTAGTTAGTGCATTGTCTTCAAACACAAAACTTTAAATTAAAAACAGAAAATGATCTCTTATAAAAGTGCCAGTGGGAGAAAAGTTAGCTTATCTGTGTCCAGATTTTGCTTAAAATGCTGCCTGTCCCCCAATCACTTTTGGCAGATCATCTCCTAAGACAAGGCAAGATCTGTATGTAAATGTTTACCTTGACCTTCCAAATAATGTCACAGTCTGTACATTTTTCCAGTTTCCCCCAACTAAAGCCCCATAGGTAGTCATAATGGAATGAACTCGTAGGACTGTTTGAGAATTTCTCACCTGTGAGCATCAAAGTTAACATTTTTATTTATTTATTTGTTTGTTTGTTTGTTTACTTATTTATTTATTTTTAATGTTGTCTGCCTGCCATACCTTAGAGCTCAAGAATGGCTCTTTCTAATGATGAAATTATGACTTTGTGAATTCAGTAAATGATTATGTGCTGCTGAAGGATAATACACTGGACCTTAAGGTGGGTTTGAACCACAAGGTGGTTGGTTCAAATTCACTAAGCTGCTCCTCAGAAGCCCTTGCTGTGAGTTGGAAGTAACTTGAAGGTGCTGAACAACTGCATCCATGTAGGACTCCTGGTGTAGCACTGTAGGATGAACAGTGGAATGCAAACCACAAAGTCAGCAGTTCAAATTCACTACTTGCTCCTCAGCAATCCTAAACAGGGTCACAATGAGTTGGCACCTACTTGATGGCACATAACAACAACAACAATCCGTAATGAGGTAAGCAGTTTTCTAGCTTTTTGTGAAAAGCTCACATCCATGCGAGGCCTTTACCATGCATCAGGCAAACACAATGGTATTTCCTGTGAGGAAGCTGTGGATTATGGGAGTCCATGGTTTTAACACCTTATAGCTCAAGGATCTTGTGAGTCCAAATGTGGTGCATGGATCTGCAGTGTCAGCATTACCTAAAAGATGGTTAAAAATATAGAAGCTTGGGCCCCATCCCCGACTGCTGATTCAGAACCTGCAGGTAATTAGCCAGATCCAAAGATGATTCAGATATATATTAAAGTTTGAAAAGCACTATTATAAAACAGTGTTGTATTTATTTGTGTCACCAATATTACTCTGGTGATTCCAATATTGGCGCTGCCAACTCAGAACTGATGATCATGGTATCGATAACTATTTTGTAGAAACACAAGCTATTCAATTGCAGACACTGCTCTGAAAGCATCAAAGCTTAAATTCTAAAGCATTTGGTTTGTGGAAGGCTAAGGAGTCCTGGTGTAGCACTGAGGATAAGTACTGAACTGTGACATCAGTGATTCAAAATCCACCAACCATAACTTGGAAATTCTATAAAGGGTTGCTATAAGTTAGAATTGACTCGATGACACTTAAGAAAAACAATAACAGTGCTCTACAGTGGAAGCCACAATTCCGTTTTAAATCTTGTCATACATTCAGGTGCCACTTGAGTTCTTTATGTTACTTACATAAAACATACTAATCTTTAAATCCATGGAAAATGTTGTGACATTTGACCTCCTTTGATATCACAAGGGAAAAGGAGATAACTCATCAACCTAAATTCAATCCCTTCGCGGCAGCGGTCAGACTTGCCTACACCCACCTACTTTCTTTACACATTCTGTCACCAACAATCCATCTCAGCATTCCCTCTACTTCTCTGTTGTTGTTGTTGAGTGCTGTCAAGTTGATTCCGACTCATAGCGACCCTGTATAGGTTTTCCAAGGAGCAGCTGCTTCTCTGCTGGGTTAAAAATACATTGTAAGGACCATGCAGAAGTCAAAAGCCACACTCATGATTATGGGCTTATTAGGGAAGTTAATAGGTTACCATTTAGAATTAGACATGCTCAGGAATGCTTCTTCCCAGTCGTGCCCACAGACATACCTTCTCTTGTCCTTATCATCTTTCTCAACCATGTGACACCATGACCTTTGCCCTCCTTTAGTGCTGCCAATAAATGTCCAAGGGCACTCCATTCTGCCATGAACTTCAAACCGAAGGTGGTCAGCTCTAACTCCATGGGTCAGCAAAGCTAGTTCTCCCACTTAATGTTCTGTTCTGGAGGCACCCCACTTCACAATCAAGACCCCTGCCCAAAGACACTTGGCTTTAATTTGCTCTGTGGCCTGGGAAGCCCATCACTCTGTCTCATGCTCTTGCTCTTGCTCTTGATTCTGCTGATTCTTCTCTGTTATTATCTTGTATCACAGCTCTCTATCTCCTGGATTGATATTGTTCAGCATGCAGGGATCTTGGTGTCCAAAAGATGTGCACGGCTCTTTTATATATATATTGTTATTGTTATATATATTTTATATATATATTTGTTGTTGTCAGGTGCCATCAAGTCAGAACCGACTCATAGCGACCCCATGCACAGCAGAACGAAACAATGTTCGATCCTGGGCCAACCTCACTACCGCTGCCACACTTGAGTCCA
>NW_006408546.1:22828473-22830498 GCF_000296735.1 Chrysochloris asiatica | reverse complement strand
TATTTTCCATCCTTTGACTTTTAATCTGTTTTTGTCTGTGTGTGTGAGATGTGTCTCTTGCAGACAGCATATTGAAGAATCTTGTTTTCCTCTCCATTCTGCCACCCTGAATATCAAATTATATTCAGTGTAATTATTGATAAGTATGGATTAATTGCTGCCATTATGGGGTTTGTTTGTTTGTTTGTTTGTTTTGTGTGTGTGTGTGTGTGTGTGTGTGTGGTGGTGCTGCTTTCTTTGTTCTGTGTGTCTTCTTGTGATGAGTTCATGGTATTTGTGTTCTTTCTTGTGAGTTTCTTAATATTGTTAATGTTTCTTCTTGGATTTTCATTTTCTTGGTGTGTAGTGAAGCATTAATTTTCTTTGAGGTTAATTTATATTTCCATTAGCTTTTTCCTCCATTTAGTGCAGTTTATTTTTTCCTGTAATCTACTTGACCTTCTCACCATCTGGATCTTTATTCCTATGTGTTTATCTTCTTTCACATTGTAATTGTTTTGGTCATAGACTGATTTCCCAAATTCTCTGAGTTTTTTTCTTATAGTTTTGTTCTGCTCCTGACTCTTCCTTCTGTCATTTTAGTTCAAGGAGGTGCTGCCACATATGTCAATCTCTAGTTGTTGTCTCTTCATATTAGTTCTCAGACTACAGAACTCCCTTTAGGCTGTTTTGTAGCATAGGGTTGGCCTTGGAAAAATCCCTTAGCTTCTGTTTATCCTGGAATGTTTTGATTACATCATCATATTTGATTGATAGCTCTGCTAGATAAAGTATTCTTGGTTGACAGTTTTGTTTTGTTTGTTGTTGTTGTTTTTTTCCTCTCAGGGTTTTATATGTGTATCCCCATTGCCTTCTTGCTTGCATGGTTTCTGCTGAGAGATCTGAGTTTAATCTGACTTGCTTGCCTTTGTATGTAATGCTTCTCTTTTCCCTAGCTGCTTTCAGGATTGTCTCCTTATCTTTGATTTTAGAGAGCTTGATTATATGTTTTGGTGATTTTCTTTTGGGGTCTATACTTCTCTGGGGTACATTGAGCTTCTTGAATGTTTATTTTTCCACTTTTCAGGACGTTAGAGAAAATTTCTTCTAGCAGTTCTTCAACTATTTCCTCTGTGGGATTATGTGATTCTTTCTGTTCTGGAATGCTGATAATTCTTAAGTTATTCCTCTTCATGTTGTGCAACATGAATCTTAGACCTGCTTCAGATTTTTTTTTATCCTTTTTTCTGATTGTTCTTCTGTCTTAGTGGTATTGAGAGATTTGTCTTTCAGCTCACTGGTTCTGCCTTCCTTGTCTTCTATTCTACTCCTTTGCCCTTTCAGTGTATTGTCTATTTCTGATATTCTATTATTGAGTGTTTGGACCTCTCTCTGTAGGTTTTGAATTGTTTCCAATGTTTTATCTGTTTTATTTGATTGTTCCTATAGTGCTTTCCTGTATTCTTCCTTATTTTTATCACCTCCATTGTAAAGTGTTTTGAAACATTTTATAATCATTTTACTGAATCCCCTCTCAGGAATTTCCAAGGCCTGCCCTCCTTCCAGAATGTACTCCAGGTCTACCTGTAGGTCATTTGTCTCAGACATTTTATCTTGTTTCTGGACATATGCTGATATGGTCATCTGCTGTTGCTTCTTGGACATGTTTAGTGTTTATCTGTGACCTTAATATTTAATTGAGGGTATATTTTGGTATTTATTGTGCTTTCTGATTTCCTCTAGGTAGATGTGATCAGGATGTGGGCTGCCTTTTTCACTCTGTTTATTGCTCAACTCAGATTAACTTTTGTAGGTGTTGTCTGCCTCCATGGCATATGGCAGTTGGTATTGTTTCTTGCCTGGATTGTGGCGTTTCATAGGGTGTGATTGTAGCTATCCATATATGACAGCAATTGCTGTCTCTTCTTGGGTAATATAGGGAGAGAAAGAGTCCCCCAAAGGTAAAAGGGGAAGCAAAAAACAAGAAAACAGCAAAAAAAAGAAGAAAAGAGAAAGGAAAACAAACAAACAAACCCAAAAACCACA
>NW_006408546.1:22792135-22827552 GCF_000296735.1 Chrysochloris asiatica | reverse complement strand
GTTAACGCTGTTTACAATCTGTCCCATATAATCCTATTAGTATTTCCCCCACCTTCTCTTAAGAAGATCTGGCAGCATAGTGGTTATGAGTCAGACTGCTAACTTCAAGGTCAGCAGTTCGAAACTACCAGCCATTCTGTGGGAGAAAGATGAGGCTTTCTGCTCCCATAAAGATTTCCAGTCTCAGAAACCCTGTACAGGGTCGCTATGAATTGGACCTGACTCCATGGCACATCACCACCACCATCATGTCTTACACAGACCCATCAAGAAAGAGGAAATACATGCAATCTGCATGGTCCCACCCAGTTTTTTGGTGGATGTTACAAAGACTATGGCTAGAAGACTCATATCGAGTAAATCACTATGCCAGAACCAGCAATGTGAATATGCTTAGACAAGTACAGGACAAGACGGTGGGACAGTTTGCCCTCAAGAAGAGTGTAGTCCAAGAAGATTAAAATATACAGAAAATGGATGGTATGACAAATTGATGTTGCTAAGTGCTGTTGAGTCAGTTCTGATTCATGTTGCTGTTGCTGTTGTTAGGTGCCATTGAGTTGCTATGGACTCATAGTGACCCTATGCACAACAAAAACAAAATATTGCCAGGTCCCATGCCAACTTCACAATCATTGCTATATTTGAGCCCATTGCTGTGATAAAGTGCTAATCCATCTTATTGGGGGTCTTCCTCTTTTTCTCTGACCCTCCACTTTATCAAGCACTATATCCTTCTGACAATATGACCAAATTAAGAGAGACAAGACTGGCCCTCCTGGCTTCCAGAGAGCATTCTGCCTGTACTTTCAGCACAGATCTGCTTTTCTTTTGGCAACCCATGGTACTTTCAATATTCTCTTCCAACACCATGACTCAAATGCATCAATTCTTCTACGGTCTTCCTTATTCACTGTCCAGCTTTCACATGCATAAGAGGTTATTGAAAATATCATAGCTTGGGTCAGGCGCACCTTAGTCCTCAAACTGACATCTTTGCTCTTCAACACTTTAAATAGGTCTTGTGCCACCAATTTGCCTAATGCAATCTGTCCCTTGATTTCTTTACTGCTGCTGTAGTGAGTGTTGATGGTTGATCTGGGCAAAGTGAAGTCTTTAACAACTTCAACCTTTCCTCCATTTATACGGATGTTATTTATTGATACAGTGATGAGGGATTTTGTTTTCTTCATTTTGAGGTACAACCCATACCAAAGGGTGTGTTCTTTGATCTTCGTTAGTAAGTATTTTAAGTCCTCTTTGCTTTCAACAAAGTAGATTTAATCATATGCATATTTCAGGTTGTTAATGAGTTTTCCTCCAATGCTGATGCCACATTTTTATTCATCTAATCCAGCTTCTTGGATTGTTTGCACCTTAGATGTCTGCTCATGAGCTTTTAAGTTACCAGTCAATACTAACAAAACTAGAATGTAGAATACATATTATCTTTGTAGGCTATGTTATGTCAGTTGAACTTAGTGTTTCCTCGAAGTGTTGGATAATGTCTAAGAAGTTTTCATAATTTGTCCTCTGCATAGTGGTTATGAGTGGGGCTGCTAACCTGAAGGTCAGTGTTTGGAACTACCAGCTGTTCCATAGGAGAAAGATGAGACTTTCTGCTCCTGTAAAGATGTATAGCCTCAGAAACCCTATACAGATCACTAGAATTGGAATGACACCATGGCACACTACCACCACCACACTCCCTCATATTCATAGATATGTTTGCAACAAAGGTAAATACTGATATGTGCATATCCTCTGTCAAACCCACCAGCTGCTCTTTAGAAACCCTATACAGGGTCTCTATGAGTCATAATCGACTGGAAGGCACTTAACAACAGCACCAAGAATTTATAGATATGTTAGCAGCAAGTATCCTTTGTCAAGTTTTTATGTATTTGTGGGTATGTTCCTACTCTCCTTCCCATGCCCTTTCAGTCAATGTATCTGTTCAGATAGACTACTGTTGGTGCAGAATTTCCTTTATGGCAATGTCTCTCTTCCCTTTAATTCTTGCACTTCTCCCTGTGTCTTCATTTGATCACTTATTTGATCACTGAACAATATGTAGCTTCATGGGAAAAGCCTCAGAACCGTTTCTGTAACCAATTTGAACTTGAAATTGTGTTAAATATTCCAATCATGGTCCTTTTCCTTCTTATGTAGTCTTGATTGCAATAGCGACTCATTGACATGCCACCAAACATGATTTTGTGATGATTTCTATTTTTCTCTGTCATATGTGGGAAGACCATGGCAAATTCCATCCAGCTCTGTACTGTGTGGGTATTCATAGTTTCTCTCATCTGATGATCATGTTTGCTTGGTCTTTGTCCTCTTAAAGGGTGAAAAAAGTGGTCTTTATTGAACATACTTCAATTAAGGGTCTCTTCCCTAGCACACTATCCAACAGAACATCTCATTTCTTTGTCAATGTCTTGAAAGATTGCTAATACCTGCTTTTCTGGAATTGAAAAACTAAGAGGTTGGATCTTCATTCACATTCTAAGTTTATCCTGATAATTTAATTTCCCAGATAGTAACTGGTTTAAAAATGGGCATATGGTGTTCTTCTAACCAAAATGGAAGAAGATACAGGTTCATGACATATGGTAATGCTTTCTTTGTTCCTAAAGAGGGATATTAGAAAGGGTTGGTGGTGGCTGTGTGCCATGGAGTCGCTTCTGACTCATAGTGACCCTGTACAGGGTTTCTAAGGCTATAAATCTTTACGGGAGCAGAAAGCCTCATCTTTCTACCACAGAACAATGGTAGTTTCAAACTGCTGACCTTGCAGTTCACAGCCTGATTCGTAGCCACTACGCTACCAGAGCTCCTTTTAGAAAGGGGTACGTTATTGGAACGTGTTATCGCCTGTAAATTTGTTGATACCTGGAGCTGCTGCAGACATCTCCTGACCATGATGATTGAGATCACATTACAGGGATATCAGAGCTAAAAATAGGAAAGAACTGGTTAATTAACCAACTTTGGTAACTGCCCAGAATGTCTTACATGAAATATTCAGTTTTCTTATTCATAAAGGCACTTTTAGCTTGGTCTTGTCTAACTTTCAAATGAAGGCATGCTAATTGCTAATCTTTATTGCAGATGACTAATACCAACATATTGTATAAACATCCTAGAATAGGAAACATGAATCATAAACTCTTAAAACAGAAAGGGACTCCTCATGCCATTATCCACTTGAACTGCTCAAAGTAGTCTCCGGACAACATTGAAGTATGCCTTGCCTCCAGCAGAAGAGGCAGAAAATTTAGAAAACTTGCTGATTTAGTATTTTTGCAAGTCTTCTCATTTTGTCTTTAATTTGACAGATGAGAAACATACAGAAGAATAGTTTCTGCCTGAAGGGGCACAAAAAGTATTGCCTGAAGATACCCATTCATACATACAAGGCATGTAGATGTCTGGTAAGAGAATTGCCTATTGGAAAACAAAAGAACAGCAATGAGTGGTCCCTGTAAAGTTATCCTCAAGTCTTCTTTAACCGCCACCCCATTTTATGCAGAATACAAAATGACAATTACAATTTAGAGATCTTATTTTTGTTGTTAAGTGCCTTTGAGTCTGTTCTGACTCATAGAGGCCCTCTATAGGGTTTCCAAACACAACTTCTGGGTTTGAGCCATCAATCTTTTGATTAACAGTTCAGTGCCTATAGATAAATTTAAATGTAACAATCTTCCTACACTCCCCAGGTTTGCTGTTGTTTTTAAGAGTTGTGAGATCATTCTGACTCATAGCGACCCTGTGTAGAGTTTCTGAGGATATAAATCTTTGCAGGAACAGAAAGTCTCACCTTTTTTCTTTGGAGTGGCTGCTGGTCTTGAACTTAAGACCTATGTGTCACAGTCCAGTGCTTAACCTACAGAGCCACTGTGCTCCCGTACTTGCTAGCTTGTTGTGGTAAAATAAAATTTTTAAATATTGTATTTCTAAAGTTATTTGGGAACATAACTGAAGGTATTTTGTTGTGTTCTATTCATGTGAGATCTCTAGTGTTTCGAACAGTACATCTGGACCAATATAAATTGTTGGGTACCCAGGTGTGCTACAATATTTCTCACCATCTCCATGGCTACAAATGGACATAATAGATACTAAATAACCAAGTAGACACCTTAGGTGGAGAAGATTGCCCTCTGGGAAAAAACAACAACAACAAAAACCAGAATTCTGTTAAGCTATTTTAGTGGGGTAAAAGAGATGTCAGCAAATCTAGAGTAGTCTACGTGAGAGGGTCTGACATCTTGACATGGGACAATAAATAAAGTTCATTGCCTTCAGGAGACATTCTTCTTTTCCATTTTATGACTCCTTTTCCTTTTTATTAGCCCTGGTGGCACAGTGATTAAACATATGACTGCTAACTGAGGTCATATATTTAAATCAGCTAGCTGCTCTATGGAAGCAAGTTGTGGAAGTCTGTCTGCTTCCCTGGAGTTTTATTGTTGTTATGTGCCGTGGAGTCGGTTCTGACTCTTACAGCCTTGGAAATCCTATGGGCCAGTTCTACCCTGTACTTTATAGTTACTATGAGGCAAAATCAAATTGATGATAGTGGGTTTGTTTTTCCCCTTTTTATTACCTGTTTCCCTTTTATTGCCCCTTTCTCCTACTTGTTATTTTTATATACTGTTTGGCATATGGACTTGGCTGCTTGCTAGTTTATTAATTGCTGAAAAAAGGGCCTTCTGCTATCTTTTTCCGTGAGGTGATGTAGCACCTTGTGTTGATGTAGCATCATACTCTGGACCAGGATCCTAACTTTGAAGAATACTGACTGATGAGGATAATGTGCTGTTCTTCTCATCCCTGTTTTATTTCTTTTATAAATAACAAATGCTTTGACTACACCATTAAAACAGTGTCTGATCTGTACTTTGCTCTAAATTGTCTTTGCTAAGAACTTATAATGTGGTGCTTAGGATAACTGGAGTCCTGGTTTGGCACTGTGGGTTAATGTGCCAGACTGCAAAGCCGTTTGAACTACAAGCTCACCAGCTCCTTGGAAACCCTATACAGGGTCGCTATGAGTCAGAATCGACTTGACAGCACTTAACAACAACATAGGATAACTACTGGACTGCTAGCCAAAATACTGGCAATTCAAACCCACCAACCCCTCCTCAGAAACCCTATATGGTGTCACTATGAATGAAAACCAAGTGGATGACACTTAGCAACAATAACAATAACAAGAAATTGTAAAAACGTTTATAATGTTTCATAAGCATTCACAATTTTTATTTGAATCATGAATGAGTAAATGAACAAATAGCTTTCCTAGTCACTTGCATGTCTCAGTTTTAGTTTGTTGTTATTAGATGCCAACAATTCCATTCCAACTCACAGTGACCCTGTGCACAACAGAAAAAAACACAACCCAGTCCTGCATCATCCTCACAATTATTGTAATATGTGAACAACTATTATGTCAGTCCATCTCCTTGGGGGTATTCTGTTTTGCTGACTCTCCATTTTGCCAAGCATGATATTCTCCAGGGAGTGAATCAAAGTATAAGAGGTGAAATCTCTCCATCCACTCTCTAAGAAGCATTTTGGCTGTACTTCTTCTAAGACAGAATTTTTATTCTGGCTGTCCATGGTACTTTCAATATTTTTCACCAACACTCTAATTCAAATCTATCGATTCTTTTATAGGCCTTCTAATCCAAAGTCCCAATATCACAGACATATGAGGCAATACCACAAAATGAGTCAGGCATACCTTAGTCTTCAAACTGACATCTTTTCTCTTTAACACTTTAAAAAGATCTTTTGCACCAGTTGTGTCTAATATAGTAAATACATCATTTGGTTTCTTGACTGCTGCTTCCATGAGTGTTGATTGTAGATCCAAGCAAAATGAAGTCTTGGACAACTTCAGTCTTTTATCACGTTGCCTATTGATCCAGTTGTGAGAATTTTTGCTTTCTTTACATTGAAGTGTAATCCATCCTGAAGTCTGTAGTCTTTGGTCTTCTTCAGTGACTATTTTAAATTCTCTTTACTTCCCCAGACAAGGTGTGTTACTTGCAGGTTGCTAATCTTCCTCAGATTCTGATACCACATTTCTCTTCATGTAATACAACTTCATGGGTTATTTGCTCAGCATAACAATTGAATAAGTATAGTGAAAAGATACAACGTTGGCACACACTTTTTTGAACCCCATTCTGTTTGAATGAATATCTCTTGATCTATGTACAGGTTCATTGTGAGCACAATTAAGTGTTCTAGAATACCCATTCTTTGCAATGTTACTTATAGTTTGTTATGATCCATATAGTCAAATGCCTTTGCATAGTCAATAAGGCACAAGTAAACACACTTTTGGTATTCTCTGCTTTCAGCCAAGATCCATCAATATCAACAATAATATCCCTTGTTTCAAGTCTTGTTTTGAATCTGGCTTGAATTTCTGGCAGAACCATTTTGTACTATTGCAACCATTTTTGCATGCTCTTCAGCAAAGTTTTACTTGCATGTGATATTCATGATCCTGCTCAGTGATTTCTGATTTCTATTAGATCACCTTTATTTGGAATGGACAAAAATATGGGTTTCTTCCAATCAGTTAGCTAGGTAGCTGTTTGCCACATTTCTTGGCATAGATGAATGAATATCTCTAGAGCTGCATCAATTTGTTGAAATCCTTAAAATTGTATTCTGTCCCTTCCTGGAGCCTTGTTTTTTCCAATGCCTTTAATGTGAACTTGTACTTCTTTCTTCATTACCATATGCTACTGCTTGAAATGATTTAACATAGACAAATTATTTTGGTATAATGACTATGTATATTCTTTTGATATATCCTGCCTAATACAATATTTTTGCCCATGGAATCATTCAGTATTACAAGGCAAGGCCTGATGCTTTTCTTCATTTTTTTTTCAGCTTCAGAAATACTGAGTATGTCATTCCCTTTTGTTTTTCTAACTTCAGGTTATTGCACACGTCATTGTAACACATGATTTTGTCTTACTGAACTGCCCTTTGAAACTTTATATTCAACGATGTTACTCCCTATCTCCTAAATGTTTTAACTACTCTATGTTCAGGCCTCCTGGTATGATGCTGAGGGTTAATGCGGTGGACTGCAAGGTCAGTCTGAACTGAAAGGTTGGTGGTTGAAGCTCACCAACTGCTCCTTGAAATCCTATACAGGGCCACTATGAGTCAGAACTGACTTGACAGCACTTAACAACAACATCAAGAGCAAATTTCAGCATCTTTTCTGACATTTTCCTCTTTTCTTTCTTTCCTATCGTTTTGGTGACCTTTTTCTTTATTCTTGTATAATGTTCTTGGTGTTTTCTCATAAATCTTCAGGTATTTGTTAATTAGTATCTAATGCATCACATCTGTTCTTGAGATGTTTTCTAAATTTGTTGTTGTTGCTAGCGCCGTCTAGTCAGTTCTGACCCATAGCAACCCAGTATATATGGTTTGACCCCCTGAACTTACCATTCATATTGACCTTGTGGTCTAGTGGTGGGATCTAGTCAAGGTAATATTCTGACTTCTGTAGGCTTGTTTTAATTGATTATTCCACAGTGGACACTTAGCCTTGTTTTGGTTGATGGTATTGAGATTTTACATTGTGTCTTCCCACAGATGTAGCCAATTTTGGTCCTGTGTTTTCCATCTGCTGAGGTTCATGTTTATAGTAACAATTTATGTTGTTTTTTAAAAAAATATTTGTAATGAAATGTTGTTGGCCTCACACAGTTATATCATGCGATCCCTAGCCTCATTTCTATCACCAAGACCATATTTCCATTTTCATTTTTGATGACTTCCAATTTTCCTAGATTCCAGTCAACAGTCATTATCAATGCATTTGATTGAAGTTTGATCAGTTTCAGACAGAAGAAGTTGGTAAGATTCTTCAATTTCATCATCATTGTCACTAGTGGTTGGTGTGTACATTTGAATTATAATGGTATTAATCAGTCTTACTTGTAGGTATATGTATATTATCCTATCATAGACAACACGGTACTTCTTTAAATCTAAAGATCTTGAAATGCTCTTTCTGAAGATGAATGTGACACCCTTCCTTTTGACTTTTTTGTTCCCATCAGTGATTGTCTGATTCAAAATGGTCATGCCAGTTCACTTCAGCTTACTAATGTCTAGGATATTTATCTTTATGTGTTCCATTTCATTGTTGATGACTTCCAATTTTCCTATATCGATAACTCATATATTTTTCTAGATTCATTCTTTGTAAATTTCAAGTTCGGATTATTAATGGATGTTTGCAGCTGTTTTTTCTCATTTTGAGTTGGCTCCATTAGAAAATGAAGCTCCCGAAAGCTTTGCTCCATCCATGTCATTAAGGTAGAGGCAGATGTTTGAGGAGACATCTCTTCCTTAGTTTTATTTTGAATGCCTTCTGGCTATCAGACAAAGTTTCACTACCATTTATTAGGTTTTCAGGGATACGAATCGGACTGTGAACCTAAAGGTCAGCGGTTCGAAACTACCAGCTGCTCCGCGGGAGAAAGATGAGGCTTTCTACTCCCGTAAGGATTTACACCCTCGGAAACCCTGTACAGGGTTGCTATGGGTCGGAACCGACTCGACGACACACAACAACAACAACAACAACAACAACCACTCAGAAATGGCCAACCTCTCCTTCTGTTGAGTCTAGAAGCTCTGCTGAAACCTGCCTACCATAAGTGACCCTGCTGTTTTTTAAAATCCAGGAGCATAGCTTTCAGCATCATAGAACACACAAGCCACCACAGCAGGACACCATGACAGACTAGTTTCAGCTTAGTTAGTACATAAAGAGTGTGTGTTTAATAATTGTCCTTTGAAAAATCATGAATAAACATATGAAGATTATATTCTACAGTAGACAGTAACATGACTACATACAGACAGATCCTGAACTATTTCCATGGAGTCTAGAATTCCAAGTTGAGCTTGTCATGTTTTAGTATTATTAATCACTTTAAACTTTTCTGATAAAAATTACTGGTTTTCATTTTAAGTGCAAAATACATGCTTATACTGTGCTGTTACCTTCTTTAAACTGAGAGTTCCAATATTTTCTTAAATTCAATATATATTTATTCACTGTATGTATTCTGGAAATAGGCATTGAACTCAGTGTCAGAGTATAAATCAATAAGAAAGATCGAGCTCCTCAACTTTCAACTGAGGGTTGGTATTACTGTTTTTTGCCTTTGAGTTGATTCTGACTCATGGTGAATCTTCCTTGAGTCATAGTAACACTGTTGTCCATTATTGAATAGCTACATGACTGATAATGAGTAGCCAATACATTTGTTGAATTAAAACGTGTTAACATGAATTATGCAGCAATGTATAGCATCATTGTAAGTCCCCAAGAGAAATATAAACTGTTGGTTGTGGCTGCCAAAGTGAATATTCTCATCTAGTTTGGACAACTAGGCTATTTTCAGGAGAATATATTTCTTGAAGAAGAGAATAAAAGTTTGAGTATGTAATAAGAGGATATATATACCCTGGGTAGAGAAACCAACTTAGCCAGGAAAATGGCCTGTGACTTCTTAGAGAAAAGTTAGTTGTCCAATATGTCCGGCAGACTGTTTTTTTTAAAAAAACAACTAATCAAAGACAAGTGAGATTGCCAAGTGAAGCACCTTGCATGATGAAGTGAGGGCTTTTTTTCTGAAATCAGAGACTGTAAGTCAGTCTCTGACATTATTTTCCAAACATTGTAATTCCCTGGTAATCTTCAAATATTGTCTGATTATCATCCTCTGATATTATTGGTATGGGCTATGTTCCAGATATTGAAAGTGTTAAAAGCGTCCCATATTTGGGAGAGGATGCTGTAAGTAGTCCCATGTTTGGGAGAGGATGCTGTAAGTAGTAAGTAGAGATATAATGACAGGGGAAGAATAGAATGACATTTCACTTTATGTATGAAGCATCATTTTGAATTTAAGAGTTTAAGATAATGAAAGGCATGTACAGAGAGAAATACATCATTTAGATTTAAATTGCAGGAAAAAAGTCAGCATTTCTTACTTAAATTTGAAAGTCATCCATACTTGAGAATCAACTTCATCTCATGAGCTCCTGCTCATCATTAAAATTTCAGTTCAAATTTCCCTCTATTGGGAAGCTCATCTAAACCCCTTGACAAGATTAGAACCTGCATTTGATGATCTGAGTCCTCTGAAATTTTTTAAAAAGCTACGTTTCATCTTTTTTCATTGTAACAGTACTTATATACAACAAAACATCTGCCATCGCAACCATTTGTACAATACTGCAAGACAGCCACACTAACTACACTCCTGAAGTCACACAACATCACCATTCCTCATTTCCAGATCTTTTCTTCTCTCTCTTCTTTCTTTCCCACCTCCATTGTTTCCTTTCCATTGTTATCATTTGCAGGAAATTTTACAGTGGTTTGTCCTAATGAAAGGATAAGTATCATTGTTTCCATTCCAGTGCAGTAAATACAAAATACATGTATTTTTATTCTCCTTCCTTTTCTTTATAATTGCTTTCTCCTTTACTCAAGTTAACATGTGTCCATACTCTACGAGTGAATAATCTTCCTTTCCTTCCTATCCCTGGCAACCATCATAGAATGTTTATTAGAGACTGAAAACTTTTTCTTGACTTTTTACAGTCTTGGTCTCATACAATATCTGTCCCTTTGCGATCAACTAATTTCATTCAGCATCATGTCTTAGGTTTCTCCATGTTATACCGTGTTTTGAAGATTCATCATTATTCTATGCTGAGCTGTTTGGTCATGGTGTTCTTCAAATTTCCTATATTATACAATGCTTCTGTTACAATATGTTTTCTAAGGTCACTAAAAATTAGAATCAAGTGAACAGCAACAGGTTTGGGTTTTTTATATGAAAATCAGCTCCTCTGTGATTGGTGAGTAAGGGTTTCATATCATATGATATTAAAATCTCCATGGTTCATATTTGATTTTCAAAGTTCATAATTTGTCTTTGTTGTTATCACATGTTCTTGTTAGCTGCACAATCCTCATCATTGCTTGTGGGTTGTTGTTGTTGTTAAGTGCCGTTGAATTGAATTGGTACCTATTCATAGTGACCTAGTTTAGGGTTTCTGAGGAGGAGCTGGTGGGTTTGAACCACAGTCTTTGTGGTGCGCAGTCCACTGCTAACCCTACAGCACGTTATAGGATCCCACAGCTGACCATTGTAAGCCACAGCTGACCATTTTAAGCCACAGGTTCTTCATATTCTGGCTTTTAGAAGCAGATCATCAGACCTTGCTGTCTAGTGTGTCTTTGTCTCAAAGTTTAGTATCATAGCAACACTCAAGTCACCAGGAACAGATGGGTGATGGTTGTGCAGGAACCAGGTTGTCAGGAGAGATGTGATGGAAGCTGAGAAATTTATCACTGCACAACAGCCAAACACAAATTAAAGTATGCCATTGAATGCAGCTGGCTTGAAGGCAGATTGCTTGACTGTATGGTTCTCCCTAGCTTTGAACAGTTTGCCATATATTTATAACTCAACTGTAAGAGGATCAATAGATATCATTAACACAAAGTTAAGTTTGTTTGTTTGGTTTTGTATACAGAAGGGAGAATAAATCAAAGTTTGGCATTTTTTGTTAATCAGGGCTTTGAAACGATGTTAGATGCAAGGGCAACTAACTCAACACCTTAGATGATGTGCTTCATGATCACTGTTAGAACTATCAATATCAGCTGGGTTCACTTGAGAGGTCAAAAGAACCTCTTCATACTAATTACTCTAATTGGTTACTACATGCTGAATAGCTTTGCTATAACTTATCCTGTCTCTAGAAGGCCAGCTGCTCTTGAGTCAGCCTAGCTTTTTGCTGCCTATCCTGGCCCACCTACAGACTCTATGCTGGGCACTGAGCCTGGTATGTACCTCTCTTCCTGCAAGGAGAGGTCACAAAGCAGGCTCCTTTGGACAGGTATGTGCCCAGTCCTGGGTTTATTGGGAGGATTATTGAAGGCTTGAAATGGCACCTAACGGAAAGACAGATACAGACTATTTGAGGATGAGACACTAAGACTGAGGGCATGGCTGGAGATGCAGGGGGTGAGGGGTGCAAGGTGAATAGAATCCTGAGAGAAGGGAACCTGGTCTCCCTCCTTAAAGGTTGCTTGTTCCTCCTAGTCATCTGTAATTTTTAAATTCGGAGCCCAAGGAGAGGCAGAGAAGAAGCCGCAGATACCGACAGATTATCACTGCACCTCTATAACTCTGACAGATTACTTGTCTTTACCAAGCTCATCTCGGGGAGGATATTGTGGAAGAAAAGGAAGAGTCTCAACAGCCCGCATTTAACATAAGACCATATATATCTGCCACGGGGTTGCTTTTGTAGGTGGTGAGGGTAAGGAGATGCGCTGCTGTCCTTGGAGACCTGCATTTCCTATCCACAGGTCTTCCTACCTATTTTCTCTCCTTATCCAAGTGGTCTGTATTAGGTAGGAATTAGCAGGGGAAACGTCTAGTAAGCTCTTTTCCTTTCAAAAGAGAATGTCATTGTATGGAGAGCTCCCAGGTTTAGGATCCTGTGAAATTTAAATGAAAAGACATTGCATGCTTTGTTCCCTAGCAACTTGCAACCTAAATCAGAAAGCTAACTGATGAAGCAAACCAATTCAGATTTTTCTAGAGCAAACCTTATAGTTTGCATTTTAAATTTCTTCAGTCTTTTTGGGGTATTAATTTTTCCTTGCTGTGCAGTCCTCTCATCTATCCAGTCGTTGATTTTCAATGGAATTGTCTGTCTTCTTCAGTATTATTTACATTTTCTTTCATAACTTTCATTTTTCTTAAATTGTGCTCAATGTTTATTTGGAGGAAACTTCTTTCATGTTGTTGTTATGTGCCGTGGCGTTGGTTCCGACTCATAGCGACCCTGTAGAGGGTTTCCAAGGCTGTAAATCTTGAAGGGAGCAGAAAGCCTCATCTTTATCCTGCGGAACTGCTGGTAGTTTCAAACTGCTGACCTTGTGGCTTGCAGCCTGATTTGTAACTACTACGCTACCAGAGCTCCTTTCATAGAGTTTGTAATATAAAGCCAGGATTAGGAAAGTTTTGTTTAAAGGGCCAGATCGGAAATATGGTAATATTTGTGGGGAAAGGGATAAAATTGAGAGTATTACATAACTTCAAAAAAAATTTATTGTGGTTGGGGTGAACATTTACAAGCAAATTCAATTCCATTCAACAATACACACACAGTTTGTTTTCTGTCATTGGTTATAATCTCCTCAGTGTAACAGTACTTTTTACCATTTCATCCCCTAGCTTCCATTTCCGGTAGCTAATCTTTCTTACCCCTTCTTACCTCTGAGCTTTGCTTTGGGGAAAATGCTGCCCCAACCATATGCTGGCTTCATATCACTGAGTGCTCTGAGGAGCATGCTATTTCATGGGTTGTTTTGTTCACTTCATAGACCTCTATATTGTTTGGTACCAAGTCTCATCTGCCAGTTTGTTGTACTGTGATGACTTGGGTGTTGTTGCTGTGATTCTGGAAGTTATGCCCGAGGTCTTTTAAATACTAGCAGGCTCACTCATGTTGAACAGGGTTCAGCTGAACTTCCAGATAAAGACAGACTAGGAAGAAGGAGAGATGGACTGCTTCTGAATATTTAGTTACTAAAAACCTTATGAGTAGCAGAGAAACACTGTCAGAACCTGAGTATTGAACAACAAAACATGATGAAGAGTACGAGAATACTGTCAGATATAGTGCCAGAAGAAGAGTTCCTCAGATGGGAAGGCATGCAAAATGTGAATGGGGAAGAGTTGCCTCCTAAAAGTAAAGTTGACTGTGGAGATGTAAATGGAGTAAATCTTTGGGGACCTTCATTAGCATAGAGGGCACAATTGAAAGTGAAGATAAACACCTATGAAGGTCCACTAATAATCAGAACATAGAATGTTCTACAAAGTAGAAATCTAGGGAAATTGGAAATTGTCCAAACTTAAATAGAACACCTATACTTGATATCCTAGGCATTAGTGAGCTGAAATGGACTGGCATTGGCCATTTTGAATCTGACAATCACATGGTTTACTATGCAGGGAGTGACAAATTGAACAGGAATAGCATTGCATTTATCATCAAAAAGAACATACCAAAAATCTGTCTTAGAGTACAAGGCTGTTAGTGATAGTACAATATCCATACACTTACAAAGACAAGTACTTAATACCACTATTATTCAAATTTGCACACTACTAAAGCCCATGATTGTAAAACTGAAGAATCCGAACAACTTATTAAAGGAACTCTGTTAGAGCAGTGATTACAGCTGCTAACCTCAAGGTGAGTAGTTTGAAACTACCAGTTCCATTGGAGAAAGCTGAGTCTTTGTGCTTCCCTGAGGATCTACATCCTCAGAAACACTAAGCTGGGTTGCTATGAATCCAAACCAAATTCACGGTGCACCCCCAACAACAACTACATTAGTCAGAAATTTCAAACATGCAATTAAGATGTATTGATCATTGCTAGTGATTAGAATGCAAAGGTTGGAAACCAAGAGGAAAGATGGTAACTGAAAACTTGGCCTGGGTGAGAAAAAGGATGCTGGAGACAGCATGATAGAATTTTGCAAGACCACTGATGTCTTCGTTGTGAATACCTTTTATAAATAACATAAAAGGTTATTTTACACATGCATCTCACTAGATGGAGTATAAAGAAATCAAACTGACTACATGTGTGGAAAGAGGCAGTGGAAAAGCACCATATCATCAGCCAAAACAAGTCCAGGGGCAGACTGTGGAACAGAACATCACTTGCTCAAATGCAAGTTTAGGCTGAAGCTGAAGAAAACGTAAACAAGACCCAAACTATTATCTTGAACATGTTCTACCTGAATTTAGAGATCTTGTGGAGAACAGATTTGATGCATTAGGCACTTAAATTCAAAGACTTCTCAAGCTGCTCTTGAAAACTTTCTGTTTAACTCTTTTACCTCTTCATTTCTTCCATTTGTTTTACCATCTCTGTGCTGGGGGGCATGCTTCAGAGTCTCTTCTGATACCGCTTTGGTCTTTTCCTTCTGTCTTGTCTTCTTAGTGACCTTTTGCTTTCCTCCCGCATGCTAGTCTTGATGTCATCTATGCCAAGAAATTGGGATGACAACTACCTGGCCAAATGACTGGAAGAGCCCCACATTTGGCCCTTTCTAAGGAGAAATTCCCTCAACAGAATGAAGAAATCATCAGACAATATCACTAATATTATATGCAATTAAATTTTGCTAAAGGCAATACAAAAACTGCTGTAATCATACATTGACAAAGAACTTTCAGAGGTTTAAGCCAGATTCAGAAGAGTATGTGGAATGAGGGATGTCATTACTGATGCCAGATGGATCTTGGCTGAAAGCAGAGAACACCAGAAAGATGTTTAACTCTGCTTTATTAATAATGCAAACTCTTTTTATTTTGTGGATCATGACCAGCTATGGACAACATTGCAGAGAATGAGTATTCTGGAATACTTAATTGTGCTCATGAGAAAACTGTACATACACCAAGAGGCAGTTGTTTGAACAGAACAAGGGAACAATGAATGGTTTTACATTAGGAAAGGTATGCCCTGAGGTTGTATTCTTTCATCATACTTATTCAATCTGTGTGCTGAGTAAATAATCCAAGAAATTGGATTATCTGAAGAAAAACATGGTATCAGTATTGGAGGAAGACTCATTAACAACCTGCACTATGCACATGATACGGCCTTTCCTACTGAAAGTGAAGAAGAATTAAAATACTTAACTGATAAAGCTCAAAACCACAGCTTTAAATAGGGGTTACACTAACTGTGAAGAAAGCAAAAAATTTTCACCACTGTACCAATAAGCAACATCCATATAAATGGAGAAAAGATTGAAGTTTTCAAAGACTTTGTTTTGCTTGGATCAACCATCAACACTCAAGAAAGCAGCAGTCAAGAAATCAAAAGATGTATTGCGTTAGACAAATCTGCTATGGAAGACCTCTTTCAAGTGTGCAAGAATGAATATGTCAGTATGCCTGACTCAAGCCATGATATTTTCAATAATCTCATGTGCATGTGAATGTTGGGCAGTAAATAAGGACTACCATAAAAGAATAGATGCATTTGAGTTGTGGTGTTAAAGGAGAATACTGAAAGTACGATGGCCTGCCAAAATAACAAAGACATCTATGTTGGAAGAGGTACAGCCAGAATACTCATTGCAAATCGGGATGGCCAGACTTTGTCTCTTCTAGTTATGACCTATTATGAGGAGGAACCCGTCCTTGGAGAAGGATATCATGTTCAGTAAAGTGGATGATCAGAGAAAAAGAGGAAGACCCTCAAAGAAGTGGATTGGCACAGTGGCAGCAGCAATGGCTGAAACATATCAATGATTGATTGGCACAAGGCCAGGTGGTGTTTTGTTCTAGTGTGCATAGGTTTGCGTTGGGTCAGAACTGATGTGTTGGCCCCTAATAAGAACAGCAACAATTGTTTGGTTATTGATCTCTGACTTTCTGTTACAGGTTTCAAAGGGAATTGAAGCACTGGAATCCGAAATGCTCAACCAGTCACTATCAGACGAGTAAGTCTATTCTTTTTTGAGTGTACATTTTAAAAAAAGAAACGTAAAGACCAGTCTCAGCTCACTGGCTAACAGGCTGCAGGCTGGGTATGAATTGCTGGCTGTAGTTTTGTGCCTCTGAGGTAGACAAAAGAGCAATAAACCTAAACAAGGTTCCGAATGCTTACAGTCTGCATGGTTTGCTACCTGTGAATGTGTGCTGTCCTTCTGTCTCTTATAAAGCAGGGATGTAATATGTTCTGCTTACCTCATAGAATTAATCTGGACATAGAATTGATTGCAGAATGAAGCAAAGGACTTTAAATTGTCGAGTTTGCATGCATACATTAATGAAGGATGTATGACTAAGATTATAAAAGTTTAAGGTTTGCTTATGCTGTAAACCAAAGGAAGTTAAAAGAAAGGAAGGAGGCAGATGCTTGTAGAAGGTGGTAAAATAATAACTAAAAAATAACTTGGAGAAAAACAAACAAACCTATTGTTGTTGATATGCCTCACAGAGGAGTACTTCTCTCAAAGGCTTTCTTGATTGTAATTTGTACCATTGCAGACCAACAAGACTTTGTTCTGCGGAGCTGTTTGGGTGGGCTTCAACTGCATTTAATGTTAGTTGTTGTCGTTAAGTGGTTAAGTGCTGTTGAGTCAGAATCGACTCATAGCCACCTTTCTGAGAAGTGGCTGGTGAGTTTGAACCACCAACTTTGTGACTTTGCGGTCTAGAACTTGCCTTACAGAAAGCTGTAGTACTAAAACAGCAGCAGCAGAAGCAGATGACACTTGCTAGGCAGTATGGTGGGCTTCCTGGCTGATGGAGAGAGACAACTACACAGAGACAGTGGGTTGAGCATCTTCAGGCAGGAGGCTTGCTGGTGAACTAGAATGAGAGAGAGAGAGAGAGAGAGAGAGAGAGAGAGAGAGATCTTGCCTGTATACTTCACAATATTGGTCCTATTCCTGTTACTTCCAAGATAACCCTGATCCCATGTTCCTTCCCTAATGAAGAACTTGTGAATATGGTTTATGAATGTGTGGCATAGTGGTGAAGAGTTTGGCTGGTAGTCAAAAGGTCATGGTTTGAACACCACATTCTTTTCACTGGAGAAAGCTGTGTCAGTTATCTTCTATAAAGATAGGTTTGGAACCCTTTTTCCCTGTCCTACATGGTTGCTCTGGTATCATAGTGGTTACAAATCGGTCTGTGAACTGCAAGGTCAGCAGTTCAAAACTACCAGATGTTCTGCAGGAGAAAGATGAGGCTTTCTGCTTCTGTAAAGATTTATAGCCCTGGAAACCCTAAACAGGGTCACTATGAGTCGGAACCGACTCCACGGCACATAACAACAACAACAACATGGTTGCTCTGAGCTTGAATAGATTTCACAACAGAGGGTTTGTTTGTTTTTGTTTTGTTTTGATTTATGGTGTATGAGTTCTGTGTGGCCATTGCAATGAATTATTGAACCCACCAGAGAAGTAGAGAGTGCAGTGGGAAGGACAACTTGTGTCCGATTTGATAAAGCGTAAAGAGTGGAGAGATGTCCAATTTCTACTTCATGAAGATCGGCTTTGAAACTGATGCCGATTCTCATTCTCCCTGAAGTTTGACTTGGTTGGAAACTGGCTACCACATTGTATTTATCTTTCCTAAATCTCATTTCTAGATGGGATAAGATGATAAAGCCAAAAATATTGCCATGTAAACTAACTCCTATCAGATGCCTTTGAGTCAATTCTAATTCCTGGGGACCCCTTGTGTGTAGAGCTGATCCCTAGCCAACATTTTATCTCTCTTGGCCAGAAATCATTTTCGGTGCTTTGATCCTGAGAGTTTAGTTATCATATATATAGGACCACTGAAGCATAACTAAATGATTATTTTGCATGAAAAAGTATACCAAGGCTTAGAGAGATAAAAATGGAAGTAAAAGGATAACTTGATTGGATGTGAATAATTGGGTAAGTAATTGTCATTCATGACTTTGATTTTATAAGAAACCTGTGAAGTACATTTGGACTCAGAGTGCTTTCCTTATGTCTAATATTAGACCAGATGCATTTTATAAAATCAAATTATTCAAAGTTAAAATACTGTGCTAGCATTAGGGATGTTGCACAAATTGTTCCTTAAAGTACCCACTGGAAAAAGCTAGTGTAAATGTGAAAAGATTTATTTAGGAGATTTTGATCTAATGGCAGAAATGTAATGTATACTGAACATCCATTAGAAATAAAATGTTGTTGTTGTTACGTGCCAGAGAGTCAGTTCCGACTCATAGCGACCCTGTACAGAGTTTCTGATGCTGTAAATCTTTACCGGAGCAGAAAGCCTCATCTTTCTCCCGCAGAAATAAAATAGATGACTTAAAAAGAAACACAAGATAAGTATCTTTCATTATGGGAAAAACATAACTAATTCATGGATAATTTCACTTCAGTGTATTACTCATCCCTAATTAAAAGTAATTAGCATCGATTCACTTTATCACATGCAGTTTGTTTTTGTACCATCTTTATTTCAAAGCATTTTTATGTTCATAATTCCAAACTCTGTGGGCTAGAAAGATGCACATTGTGAAATTAGTAATGCTGCTACTTAGATAGTTTTTGGTGATAGAAAAGACGAAGGAATAAAGAACTCCCCCACTCGCCCGCCAGCTGAAAAGTGTTATGTATGAAGAATGAATGTGTATTAATGGTCTTGTCAGTAACTCTTTAGTTTTTCCTTAGAAGCAGGCACCGTTTCATTGCATTCCTGGGAAACTATATTTTATGTTTGCTTTCTTTTGACAGTGGTTTTGTTAAAACTGGGTTGTTAATAACCCCCTAAAGAAAACTAGTTTGCGGAGGAATATAGTTTGACAAATGCTAATTAGTAAAAACTATACTCTTAAGATTTATTTAAGTGAACTGTCCTGTTGATTGTCATTAATTATCATGTTTATTCACAAACAAGTTTCTATGTTCGCTTGTTACTTCAGCAATTTAGATATTGATTGGATCCATTTGGACGTGTAATGGCCAAATTGAGGCTCTTTCAAAAAGTTGTCAAAAGTTTCAAAAGATTATACTGACAGTCAACAGAACAGAACACAACAGTATTGTATTTAAGTAGTTAATCATTTTTGAAGAAAATGCTGTGGTTTCCAAAACCAACAAGCCAGAAGAATGCAAGGTGATGCCTGTGGAAGGAATTGTGATTTATTTTTGAGATTTCAAATAGGCTCATCGATAATGAAAAACAAAACAAAAAATAAACTCATTGCTGTTCAGTTGATTCTTCCTTAGAGCAACTACTTAGTACGGTGCAGGACTGCTCCAAAGAGTTTCCAAGGCTGTAATCTTTACAGTGAAGGAGCTCTGGTAGCGTAGTGGTTATGAATCGGGCTGCGAACCGCAAGGTCAACAGTTCAAAACTACCAGCTGATCTGTGGGAGAAAGATGAGGCTTTCTACTCCAGTAAAGATTTACAGCCTCGGAAACCCTGTAAAAGGTCACTATGAGTTGGAACTGACTCCACGGCACATAACCAACCAACCAATCTGTACAGTGAGTCCTGGTGTGGCGCTGTGGGTTAATGCTCTGGACTGCAAAGTCAGTTTGAATCACAATGTCGACAGGTCAAGCTCACCAGCTGCTCCTCAGAAACCCTATAAAGTGTTGTTATGAGTCAGAACCGACGCTACGGCGCTTAACAACAACAATCTTCATAGAAGCAGATTGCCGCTTCTTTATCCCACAAAGTAGGTGGTGGGTTCAAGCCACCAATATTTCCAATAAACAGCAAAGCAGTTTAACCATAGAGACCACCAGGGTTCCTCAGTTACTTAATAGCATTTTGTTTTAAAAATTACTTCTCCTGAGATCTCTGAGAATACAAAAATACACCTATACCTGTCAGAATAAGACATGGATTCACAGTTGTAGAAGGGCAGTGCCCTGTCAGAATTAGCTTTTACTGAGACTATAGCTTCTGACAGTTAGTGTTTATCAGATTGCATTGCTCACAACAGTGGTAAACTAGAAGGAACACAAAATGAAAATCAGAAAGACTAGATCATGCCCCATGGTTCTGTCGCTTAACTCTAATTTTAGTGTGGCCTTGATCAAGAAAGGGAATTTGAAAATTTGGGTCTTTGGTACTAACAGCAATATGAGTGTAAATTAAAAAGGTCTATAGACTTCTGAACTGTTTGCATCTCTCGAACCTTTCCTGGAAGAAGGCTGTACTCTTGTATTTATACTACATCAAAATGGCACTTTTAGCAAAGGCAAAGAACTCTAGTTATGTTCCTTTTAAATATCATTTGAGTTTGTGAAACAAAAAGAAGTCTAAAGGAGTAAGATCAGGACTGTAGGATGGATGGGGTAAGGTTTACCAACATTTTCCCAAGATCTCTGCCTAGGGTCTCTAATTCATCTAGATTTAAAATACGTTTTTCAGAAATTAACAGCTCTAGTGTATTGTCTAGCATGTTGTGTTGTTAAGTGTCGAGTCGGTTCCTAGGTGTATTCATAGCGACCTTGTGTACAAACGAAGGAAACACTGCCCAGTCCAGTATCATCCTCACAATTGTAACATGTGAGCCCATTGCTGCTACCACTGTATCAATCCATCTCATGGGAGGTCTTCCTCTTTTTCACTGACCTTCAAGTTTACCAAGCATGATAGCCTTCTCCAGGGACTGATCCCTGCTAGTAACAAGCCCAAAGTATAGGAGATTAAGTCATGCCATCCTAGCTTCTAAGGAGCATTCTGACTACTCCCTGCACAGATTTGTTTGCTATTCTGGCAGTCCATAATAATTCCAGTAATCTGTCTTCAAGATCATAACCCAAATGCATCAAGTCTTCTATGGTCTTCCTTATTCATTGTCCAACTTTTACATGCATATAAGGTTATTGAAAATAGAATAGTTGGGGCAGGGGAACCTTAATCCTGAAATTGATTTGTTTACTCTTTAATACCTAGAAGAGGTCTTCAGCAATACATTTGCTTAATGCAGTCTGTTGTTTGATGTCCTAACTGCTGCTTCCATGAGTGTTGATTGGTGATCAAAGTAAAATGAAGTCTTTGACAACTTCTAATTTTTTTCCACTTAGCATGATGTTATTTATTGGCCCAGTGGTGAGGGCTTTGGTTTTCTTTACTTTGAGATGCAACCCATACTGAAGACTGTTGTCTTTGATCCTCATGAGTAAGCATTTTAAGTCCTTTTCATTTCCAGCAAGCACATTTGCATCATCAGTACACCCCATTTTATTAATGAGTCTGCTTCTAATCCTGATGCCGTGTTCTTCTTCATATCATCCTTTTTTTTTTTTCTTGTATTATCTGCTCAGCATACAGATTGAATAAGTATGGCTTACACCTTTTGGTTTGGCTTACACTTTTTCCTGATTTTAAACATTCGGTGTCCCCTTGTTCTATTAGACCAACTGCCTCTTGTTCTATGTACAGTTTCCTCAGGTTTTTAAAGTACTAGTGACACAGCTTCCCGAATCACAGCAACATGCAAGCCACCATAATACAACGAAGTGATGGACATAGTGCCTGGAATGTAGTAAATTGTTAGTAAATGTCATTGCTATTCACAAATTCCTAATGGAAGATGCCTCTTGGATTTCTAACAAGTGACTAGAATTGGTTTGTCCCACACTATTTGGATTCTACACTCTGAAATCTTCATTACTGCATAGGACATTAATTTTTGCTCCACTCTTTTATCTGATATCTGCCTAAATAATCTGGTATTATGTTTTTCAAAATGCTGGTCCCCAATGGCTTATTACTGGCCCATCACTATTTAAGGAGCTTGCTCCAGTATAGCAATCCGTGTACTGCTTTTTTCATCCTCAGAAAAAAACATCAATTGAACTTAACTGTATGCTTAATGATGTAACTGATTTATCTTCTTAATGACACATCTTATTGTAAAACACAAGTAAAAAATAATTGGTGGAGTGTGCTTGAACTAGCTCTGATCTATGCATCAATCGTGGTTGTGGTAATGTGCTGTGGAGTTGGTTCCAACTCATAGCAACTCTGCATAGGGTTTCTGAGACTGTAAATCTTTAGGGGAGCAGAAAAACCTCATATTTGTCCCATGGAATAGCTGGTAGTGTTGAATTGCTGACCTTGAGGTTAGCAGGCCAACTCATAACCACTATGTTATCTATGCAGTGACATTAAGGTATTCTCTGAAGCAGCTAGGCATGGCCTGATGTCTAGATGCTGTAACACCCAAATATCTCTATCATAGCTCACGGATGGAAATGGAGACATCCCAAGTGTGTGTATATCTGTGTGTGTGTGAAATCATTTGCCATTGCAGGTCACAATGATCCTGAATCTAATATCCTTAGTTTATTTGTGGTGATTTGATTGCTTGAAGTTAATTTGTTCAAATTCTCCCCTCAACACATATACTTGAAAGTTCCACCAGAGCTCAGCCCCACATAAGACTATCTAGATCACTTAAACGTCTTACCAAAAAGCATGTTCATTCCTAGAGGTATTTGTAATGAATATTTGAGTAGAACTCAGACATAACTATTTAATTCAAACATTTATTCTTTTATTCACTGTGGATTTCTTTTTCTGGAGACAATATTGTTAAGATTTCTCTTCTCTGTAGCCAGTCAGGACATAATGTCTCCTCTTTCTAAAAGTATGCCCTTGTGAGATCCCATAGCAGATGAATGGTCATTTTTTATTTAAGAAAGGCTCTTTCCAGGCAGATATTCTCCAGCAAGAATAAGAGATGCCCAGCTTTCTGTATGTAGGATGAAGTTCTGAACTAAAAGCTACAAGCCATGCCATCCCACATACATGGTTTTGTCCTGTACTCCTGAACCTGATGCCATCTCTAGATGAGGTGATGATATCCCTTTAATGACAAAGTGCAACAGTCTGTCCTTATATCTCTGTGTTCTTTCCTTTTTCCAGTAGTTTCACTAATGTGTTTTTTGTCTTCATATTTTACTAGTGTATTTAATTGTCAATCACTGTTGTTTTGTTTTGATGAAGACAGATATCTGCCTTCACAATTTGTTCAATTAGAATGTTGTTGTTTCTAGGTACTGTCAGGATGATTCGTAGAAATCGTATGTATAGCAGAACAAGACACTGCCCAATCCTATGCCATGTTCATAATTTGTGTTATGTTTGAGTTGATTGTTGCTGTCGCTGTAGCAATCGACCTCATTGGAGCATCGTTCTTTTTGGCTGACCCTCCACTTTACGACGCATAATGTCGTTATCCAGGGACTTGTCCCTCCTAACAACATGTCCAAAGAACAAGAGAGGAAGTCAGAATGTACGTGTTATGAAACAGGAGAGGGAGGAGAAAATTCAGTCTTACAATTTTGAAACTTTTCTTATATTTTAAATTATTAAGAACCAAGAAAAAGAAAATTGTTTTCTTCGATCAAATTCTTTGGTATCTTTCTTAAGAAGTAAGATTTATAGTGAGATTTATTAAGTGGCTGCTCTATATGAGTATCATGCTGAGAATGTAGATTACATAATTTACCTTGACCTTCACAACAACTTTACGATGAGGGTTACACTGTTCTGATTTTTCAGGTAGAAAAACTTGAGACTGAGAGGTTAAGTAAGTTGATTAATTTATTCAGCTGAAAGGCTAATGTGAGGTTTTTGCTCATGTCTTTTTATGCTCAAGACTAGTATTATTAAATATCAACCTATAATCTCTACCAATGGCATAAATGAGTAAATGAGAAATGCTGATTTCCTTAGCCATCTGTACACATGTGATCGTTTCTAATTCATTCTGTATTAATATTGTATATTATTGTTACAGTTACATGTTGTTGAATGAATTCCAGCTCACAGTGATCCTGTATACAGTTTACAAGCTTGTAAATCTTTAAGGGAGCAAACAGCCTCATTGTTCTTATAAATGCCTTATATTAACACAGTTCTATTTCTAGAAGACTACATACGTAGAATAAGGAGCTCTGGTCGCATAGTGGTTACGAATCGGGCTGCTAACCTCAAGGTCAGCAGTTCGAAACTACCAGCGGTTCCGCAGGAGAAAGATGAGGCATTCTGCTCCTGTAAAGATTTACAGCCTCGAAAACCCTGTGCAGGGTCATTATGAGTCAGAACTGACTCCATAGTACTTAACAACAACAACAACACATACGTAGAATATATGCATCAATGGGTATCCATTCTGTCTAATGGTAGAGTTTATTCCTGTGGACTCCCGGTAGAAAGTCTAACATATGACTCAGTCATTGTACATTAGCAAATGGGAATCAAATTCTTATTCAATCTAAATAATATTCATTAATTAATGGCTTCATTATTGATTTGGAAGCATAATGGGAAAAGTAATTATGTCACCTTTGTGGAAATTTTCACAGCTGAATGATTTCTCAAATACAAAATTGTGTAGCCCTCTGCCTTTTCTATAGACCACAATTTAACTGTTTACAAACGAATGCCCAGCTTTGAGATGGTTGAACGAAGTCAGCCTATCCAGCGTCTGCTTACCCTAATCTTCCTCCAGCCTTTCATGTCATATTGAGAACTTATAATTAGGCCTTCATTCCAAGCCTGCCAAGAATTTATTTTCAATTTTCTTGCTTTGCTATCTCTTCTGTTGCAAATGACGAATATCCAAGTTATAGGATGTGTTATCCTAAATGTACTAGTGATTGTTTTCACCAAGTTTTTCCAGCCACTTTTATTTAGGCATTGCGAGTTGACTGTAATCAACAAGAGAGCTTAACTCAGAAAATTCCATCCAAAATTTTTGCTGTTCATCAAGTTTTTATCACAAGTATTTTATGTGGCACTTCAGGTTAATGCGCTGCATTAAGGTCAGTTCAAATTTACCAGCCACTTCTCAGAAACCCCAAACAGGGTCGCTATGAGTCAGAACCAACTTGGTGGCAGTTAACAACAAAAGTGCACTGTTTGGGGCTTCTGACTCTAGGGTCAGTACTGGGCTAAGAACCACAATGTCTGCAGTTCAAACCCACCTGCTGTTCCTAGGAAACCTAATACGGGGCCACTATGAGTCGGAATTGACTCGAAGGCACTTAACAACAACAACAGTGCACTGTGTTAAGGAGCCCTAGTAGTGTAATGAGTTACTCTTTGGGCTGTTACCACAGGGTCAGCAGTTTGAATCTACCAGTGCCACTCCATGCGGGATAGAGAAGGCTTTCTGCTCCTGGAAACATTCACAGCCTCAGAAACCTCATACACAGTTGCTGTGAGTGGGAACTGACTCAAATGCATACACACACCCTACCACTGTGTTGGGCACTGTTAGTTTTTATTCCATCTAATCTTCTCAGTGGAGTTCTGGTGTGGCGCTGTGGGTTAATACGCCAGACAGCAAAGCCATTTGAATGGCAAGGTTGGTGGTTCAAGCTCACCAGCTGCTCCTTGGAAATCCTTTACAGGGTCACTATGGGTTGGAACTGACTCGATGGCACTTCACAACAACAACAAATCTTCTCGATAACTATTACAATTTAGATATTCTGCAGTGAATTATTTCTGGTGACTCTTGTGTGCACAGGCTTTTTTAACCAGCACCAAAGACTTTCTCCTGATGGATGTGGATAAGAAAATGTGTGGGGTAGGGTTGGGGGGGATGCTGAAAAAATTGTATGATTCTGTTGTAAGTGATTTTTAACAGATTAAGTGTGGTCGCTAAACTTGAAATTCAAATGTGCGGATTGGCCAGTCTTGCAAACATGCTGAGTTTTAAATGCGCCATTTCAGAAGCGGAAGTGGAGATAAAACAGTTAGGAGTGGGGCTGGTCCTTGGGACTCCAAGATCTCTGTTTATTGAATCTCTTTGATCCAAGAAACAGGTGACTGTGATACCAGAGGAGCTACAGGAGTAATAGACCAACAGCAATGTCATAACTAAGAGTCAGAGCATGAGACAGAGTGTAGTTTTCTGGCTCCAGGAGGCTCAACTGTGGAATGGGGTGTGCCTCCAGACAATTGAGAGGGCTAATTTTACTGACCCACTGCACTAGATCTGAGCTGCGCCCCTTGATCTCTGTCCTGTTTGGGTACTGGTACAAAGCTCTTTTAGGATCATTGATAAATGCCCAATGAACCGCTAGATCTGAGCTGCGCCCCTTGATCTCTGTCCTGTTTGGGTACTGGTACAAAGCTCTTTTAGAACTATTGATAAATGCCTGAGGGACCACATGGCTAAACCAGAGAGAGATGTGCCTGGGCCTATGGCTGAGAAGAGGCTGTCTTGACCAAAGAACTGCTTCCTGCATACTTCTAGTCTCAAGTTATAAACTGTTGACTTCCTTAATAGACGTTATAAGTGGAAATATTGTTTCTGGGTTCTGTGTCCCTTGCAATGAATTATCAAACCCAGTTAAGAAGCAGAGGGTACTGTGGGAATGGTGGTTAGTGTCAGAAATAGTAAAGAAGGCAGAAGGCTGCAGGCCTGTCTACCCTCCACTTCATGGGAATCAGCCTTGGGCTGGTGAATTTGATTCTCCTTTCCCACTGTGAAGTTAGAGGAACTCGGCTCACACCATTTTTAGCTCTGGTAGTGTAGTGGATAACTAATTGAGCTGCTAACCAAAAAGTTGGCAGTACAAATCTACTAACCAATCCACAGGAGAAAGATGAGACTTTCTGCTCCTGGAAAGATTTACAACCTTGGAAACTCTATACTGGGTCTCTGTGGGTTGGAACTGACTCCATGGCACACAACCACCACCACTGTTAAAGAAGTGCAGCCAGAGTGCTCCTTGGAAATCAGATGGCCAAACTTCGTCTCTCATACTTTGGACATACTGTCAGAAGGGACCCGTCCCTGTAGAAGGATATCATTTTTGGTAAAATGGAAGGTTGGAGAAAAAGGGGAAGACCCCAGTGAGATGGATTGGCCAAGTGACAGCAGCAATGGGCACAAATGTAACAGTGATTGTGAGGTTGACGCAGGACCAGGCAGTGTTTCGTTCTGTTGTGCATAGGTTGCTATGAGTTGGTATTGACTCTATAACACCTAACAACAACAGCATTGACCTCCTTTTAGGGATGATGAAACTAACTGAGGGAGGTGAATTACTTATTATTGGATTTCTGGTGTGGTTCTGTAGGATCAGAACTGGACTGTGAATCACAAGGTCAAGAGTTCAAACCCACTAGCCTCAACATTTGAAAACAACAATTATTATTCCACCTTAAACCTCAATTTGTCTGTCTCCAAATCCAAGTTCTTAAATACTGTGGTATAGCACTGTAAAATATACTTCATTGTTGTGATGTGCTGTTGAGTTGGTTGTGACTCGTAACAATCCTGTATAGAGTTTCTGAGGAAGGGCTGGGGGGTTTCAACCATTTAAACTCCCATGATTGGCTCAGCATTACCTGTTTCATATCTTTTGGGAGCACAAGGAAGGAGTTAGTGTACTACTGTTTTGGGTGTTTTGAATGATGATGTTACCTTCCCAAAATCCTTTATCGGAGAAGAGAAAGAGTTAGGACTTAATTCCCTTCACTGTCTTAAATGATGCAAACTCATTGCTATCAACTTGTTTCTGACTCATGGTGATCCCCATGTATAAATTGGCTCACTCGGGTTTTTCCTCAGTGTTACTTGGTGATTTTGAACAATCAACCTTATATTAGTAGTTAAAACACACATACTTCATTTGCAATAATATAAAATAGAGGCTTTTATATATTGAACTAGGTATGTGGTGCTCTGTAGGATAAGCACTGGCTTGTAAGGTCAGTTTGAACTGGCAAGGTTGGTGGTTCAAACTCATCAGGTGTTCATTGGAAATCCTATAAATGGTCACTGTGAGTCAGAACCAATTCGAGAGCGCTGAAAAACAATAACAAGGTGTATGAAACTAGTATGTATATGCATACTAGCACACACACATACTTAAGTGGTCCAGTGGCATGTTGTTGTTGTTAAGTACCGTGGAGTTGGTTTCAGGTCATAATGACCCTATACAGAGTTTCTGAGGATCTAAGTCTTTACAGGAGCAGACCATCTTATCTTTCTCCCACAGAACTGCTGGTAGTTTTGAACTGCTGACCTTGAGGTTTTTACGAGTGATTACGAGCCTGATTCTTAATCACTATGCTACCAGAGCTATACCCAAATCTATTGAAAACTCGGATTCCTGCCGTGGTGCTATAGGATAAGCACTGGACTGTGAACCACTAGGTCATCATATCAAACTCACCAGCTGCTCCTCAGAAACCCTATACAGAGTTGGTATGAGTCAGAACCCACTCCACAGCACTTAATACCAAAAACAATGAAAATTAAGCAATGTGTGTGAGTGTGTGTGTGTGTGTGTGCTATGAATTCAGGGTGTGAAGTATCGTGACTGGTGTCTTTTGGACATTATGAATTGGAAAGGATTCAAAAGCACTTAGTAATGGCAAAATGTCTTCTTAGGTTAACTTGTAAAAAAGAATAAAAAGGGACAATCAAAAGAATGCCTACTTACTACTAAGGGATCTGTTGGATAAGTTAAATTCAAGGCAGAGAGGGGTTCCTGGAGAAGAAAATTATACTTGGTAAAGTGGAGAGTGAGCCAAAGAGAGGAAGACTCCCCCAGTAAAGTCTATGATCAGCAGCAAAGGCAACACACCAGGCTCAAACACAGCAATTGTCAAGAGAATGCAGGACCAGGCAGTGTTCTGTTATGCTGTATACAGGGTCACTATGGGTTTGATCTGACTCAGGAGCACTAAACAGTGCCAACAACAACCTTATGAGCTTTTCTCAAAGAACATGGGGCAGTCTCCGGGGCTTATAGTAGAGAAGTTTTAAAGAAAACTGAAAATTATATTGTGAGAAAAAGGCCAGGAAATTTGCATTGAGAAAATGTTCCCATTGTTAAGTTTCTGCTTGTCTTTCCAGGATAGCAAGGTTGACTTAAGAGAATTTCAAGGGGAAACATTATTCCATCCTACCTACAGCCCCGACTATGCCCTTTCAGACAAATGTTTTTTGGTTCTGAAACACAAGGGATATTTATTTAAGAGAGGCATGATTTGAATTGTTGTTTTGACATGAGTCAGAAGACTTGATGTCACTTAACGACAATAACAGAATTGAACAGCACAGAATTCTTTGGGGAAGAGAGATGGAAACACTTCCTTCAGAAGTATATATACCTAGACAGAAGATATTTTGAGAAACAACAGCTTCACATTTTTATATTTCTACGTAGTAAAGGGTTCTGTGATTTTTTTTTTTTTTTTTAAACAATCCCTTTTGACCCATGTGTGTTAGGGACAAGGAGAGGGATATTTGAATACTAAATACAAACAGTCTTGTTTTGAGAAAGAGCACAAACGTCCTTTAAACCTCCCTTCCAAGAGAACACTCATTTTTCGTTTTGATGATTGCTGGTGAAGAACTCTGGTGGTGTAGTGGTTTAGTATCCATTTCTTAGCCAAAAGGTTAATGGTTCGAACCCATCAGCTGCTGCATGGGACAAAGACGTGGCAGTTGACTTACAGTAAATATTATGATCGTGGGACCCTCATGGAGCAGACCTCCTCTGATTTACAAGGTCTCAGGGACTCAAAGGTGACTCAGCAAGGGGAAATATAGGGAATTTACACTTTTGAAAATGTCTGCATACTGGGAAGTTCTTCCAGATACTGTGTTTAAAACTACCCAATTAAGGTGTTCTTTCAACTTTTCATTAACCTCCTACGCTGATTCTTGGGAGAGAGAATATTTAAATGCAGCAGCTCTAAAACAGAAATTGCCCCAAATACAAAACTGTGGGGACTTCCATCAATTTATTTTGGCGATACGGTTTTTATCCTAGTTCTAGCCCCTCCTTTCTAGATAAAATGGAATGTGATCCCAGTACACAGCAATGACAACTGCAAACTTTCCATTGAAAGAGGAAAACTGTATTCTCAGACTTAATTTCTGACCTGGCCTCATGGGAAATTGCCATTTCTGCCTTTTTTCTGTTTGTGATTTCTGGCTGGGCAGAAGTCAGGAGTCAAAATCTTGTACCAGGAGCTCAAGATGGACACTAGTAATCACGTGTATTGCACATTCGTAGACTGTGAGAGGAGCTTTCATAAACATTTCTTTCCCTAAATGTAAGAGAATCACTAAACTGAACAGCGCTAACCTAATTTCATTACTTGCTATGGAACAATGGAGCTGTGAGGCCATTAAGATTACCCAAGCATGATAATTTCTCATGCTAAGTAGCCATAGAAGAGGGAGTGCAGCACAGGGACCTGGGGATGCAAGATACAGGGCCACCACCATCACCGGACTGTCACACCTGTAAAGGGCTGGCTTAGATCAATCTATTTGCTTGCTCACGTGCTATCTCCGAGTCTCACCAAAGGGCTCCAAAAGCTTGTGCTTGCTTCAGAGCCTCATTTATTTTTATTAAGAGCAGATGGAGGCAGGCGTACTCTGAGCAGTTTATTAGCGTACTGCCATTCACTGAACAGCAGCCAGCAGAGCGCAGAATAGAGATTTCTGTCCATCTGTTCCCACGCCTCTCTCTCCAGTCTCCCATGACAGGATGAACAATTGCAGCTTTGGATGTCAATGAACATAATTAAAGGTCAGAAATGTTGTCTAGTATTGTACTTACATATAGACTGGATAAGGCCAGTGAGAGTCATTTATTTCCCATTGAAATGCATTTAACATGGAAATACATTGTCTTGTTCAGGATGATAATAAATTGTTAAAATCATCTGGAGCCCAGTGTTTACTTCCAAAAATATTTCTTTTGCTGTTTCCTATTTTAAGTTCTGTGTACATTTTAAGTAGGTACTCTAGGGCCATAGGCAGTTTATAAGCTTGGTGATGGTGGTGGTAGTGATGTTAAGCACAGCCGAGATGGTTCTGACTCAGAGCCACCCTCTATAGGGTTTCTTCGTAGAAGAATTGATGCCTTTGAGTTGTGGTGTTGGAGGAGAATGCTGAGGGTGCCATGGACTGCCAAAAGAACCAATAGATCTGTGTTGGAAGAAATGCATCCGGAGTGCTCCTTTGAGGCCAGGATGGCTAAGCTTCGTCTCTCATACTTTGGACACATTGTCCGGAGGAAACAGTTGCTGGAGAATGTTGTCATGCTGGGTAGGGTGGAGGGTCAGAGAAAAAGAGGAAGACCCCTAACGGGATCGATTGGCCAGGTGGCATCATTGGTGGATTCAAGTGTGGCAGCGGTAGTGAGGTTGGCCCAGGATTGGACATTGTTTTGTTCTGCTGTGCATGGGGTCGCTATGAGTCGGTTCAGACTCGATGGCACCTGACAACAACAACAACAACAACAATAGGGTTTCTGAGGAATGACTGGTGAGCTTGGACTGCCAACCTCATTGTTCAAAGCGATTTTGCAATCCAGCCCACAGTGTCACACCAGCACTCCTATTAGCTTGGTTGTTGTTGTTAAGTGCTGTTGAGTTGGTTCCGACCCATAGTGACCTTGTAAAGGATTTTCAAGGAGTGGCTGGTGAGCTTGAACCATCTTGTGGTTAAAACAACTTTGCAGTGCAGTACATTAACCCACAGTGCCACACCAGGACTGTTTACTCAATTGAATACAAAGTCAGATGGGTAGACTGTATTTTTCATTTTCAGCAGATTTTCTTTGTATTTTTCAGATGTATCTCTGTGATCAACCAGCTATATTTGTACATATATCTAAAGAGAATCTTAGAGTTCATTTAAATCTTTTTTTGAGGTTCGAAATGTCCTTACTTTGATACAATTCATACCTGGAAAACACATAATTAATGCTGTCATTGCCAAAATAAACAATATTAATATTAGGTATCATGCTTCAAACCAGACTTAAAATCAAATTTCTTAGAGACCAGTCAAAATATGTATCACAAAAAAGTATACAAATACAGGATTACTTGCTAACCTCAGATAATTAAATGCTATTTCAATGCTTAAGACAGACACAAATGGGTTACTAAAATCTACATTGTACAATAGTGCATTCTGCATATAAAAGTGTTCTTCTCCGCGGCTTAATGAATATGTCAGCAAACTGTTTCTCGCTTTGAAATTAGAGGAGTAGGCAATTAAAACTCATCCTCCGAAAATATTTTCTTGACAGTAAAAATCTTTTTGTGGTTCAGTGGCAAGTAGTAAATAGTATGGTATTTATGGACTCAGGCAAGATCCTTGATCATTTAAAATCTGGTTGGATTAATGAACCCTTGAACCTAAGGTGACTCCCACATAAAACAATTCTGGGCTCGAGGGAGAATTATGTATTCTCTTCAGGTGGCCATAAATATTAGCTGGTTATAAAATAATCTTAATCTTCTCATTAAAGATGTTGTGGAAAGAAAAAAAAAACAGTTTTCTGAGTTTTGAGAAATAAACACAGACGGGCTATGCAGTAGGTTTTGGAAGACATTCTAATTTCCTTCACTCAGGTTGGTAATATACTTCAAACCAGCCAGTCTTCCGAAAGCCTTGAATCTTGAGAGTTCAGCAAAAATGAGAGACAAATATCAAATTAAACTAAAGACCTGAAGAGCTGTCAAAAAATTGTGTAATTTCGACTCTTTGCTTTTGATTTTTCATGCTCACTTGGAAGAAATGATGACTGAACATATGTACTCAGAAAGGTGAAAAAGAGTCCAACTCTATAATCTTAGCAACATGTCATTTTCAAGACTAATGTAATTCTATTGCATTATTAGTCCGAACTGAGCCTATGAACCATGCATTCATAGATGATGTTTTTTGACCCCTTACGCTATTTCAGGTCCCATTCTATAGGATGTATTCAACATTCCTCTGAGGTGTGTATTATTGTTTATATACTTTTAAAGGGAAAAATCTGTGGTAGAGTGAAGTTACACCACTTACCAATATCATTCAATGGGTAAGAGACAGAGTAGGATTTGAAATTAGGAGGTTAGGCTTCAGATTGATACACTAGCCAAGAGGGCAGTGAACCTTTTCTGTTAAGGGATAAATAAAAATATTTTAGGTTTTACATTATCTGTTGCAACTACTTAATTTTGCTATTGCGACATGAAAGCATCCATGGTGGTGGTGGTTATGTGTCGTGGAGTCGGAATCGCCTCATGCCGACCCTGTACAGGGTTTCCAGGGCTGTAAATCTTTACAGAAGCAGAAAGCCTCATCTTTTTCCCATGGAACAGCTGGTAGTTTTGAACTGCTGACCTTGCAGTTCACAGCCTGATTCGTAAACACTACGCTATCTGAGCTCCTTGAAAGCATCCATAGATAAAGATAAATGAGCAGGCATGGCTATGTTCCAACAGCCACACCTATTCATTTACGGTTGTCATCTGTCAGTTTGTCATACTGGGGTGGTTCGTGTGCTGCTGTACATATGGAAGTTATGCCACTAATACTTTAAATAAAATCATGGCCACCCTTGATGGATAGGTTTCAGCTGAACTTTGAGACTAAGACAGACTAGGAAGAAGGAGAGAGAGACTACTGCTGAGTATTTAGTCACTAATATCCTTATGAATAGCAGTGAAACACTGTTAACACCCACCACTCATCTGTCAGTTTGTAATACTGTGGTAGCTTGTGTATTGCTGTGATTCAGGAAGCTTTGCCACAGTTATTTTAAATAACCATGGTGGGCAGATTTCAGAAGACCCGACAGACTAGAAAGGAGAGCCAGACAACATCCAAATATTTAGTCACTCAAAGCCTTGCAAATATCAGTGGAACACTGTCAGAACCAGGATATTGCATTCTGAAACATGACGAAGAACACAAGGATGTTGTCAGATGCAGTGCAAGAAGATGAGCCCCTCAGGTTGTGGAAGATCTGAGGAAGATCTGCCTTTCTCAAAGTAGAAGTAACAGTGATAATACAAATGGACTAAGCTTTTGGGACCTTCATTTGCTGATAGGCACAACTCAAAATGAGTTGAAATGCTGTAAACATCCATTAATAATTGGAACATGGAATGTATGAAGTGTGAATATGGGAAAATTGGAAGTTGTCAAAAATGAAATGAAACACATAAATATCAAATCCTAGGCATTAGTGAATTGAAATGGACTGACATTGGCTATTGTGAATCTGACAATCATATAGTTTACTATGCCAGGAATGAAAATTAAATAGAAATATTGTTGCATTCATCATCAAAAAGACCATTTCAAATTCTGGCTTATAATACAACACTGTGTGTGATTGGATAATAACTATATATGTAGGTGCTGCAGGCTAATGTGCTAGACTGTGAGGTCGACTTGAAACGCAAAGTTGGCAGTTCAAACTCACTCCTTGACATCCTATACAGGATTGCTATGAGTCAGAACCAACTCTATAGTCAGTGATGATGAACTTGAAGAATTCAAACAATCAATGAAGATGTATTGATAATTACTGGTGATTAGAATGAAAAGAAAAATGAAGGATGAGTAGTTGGAAAATACGGCCTTGGTGATAGAAACAATGCTGGAGATTGCATGATAGAGTTTTGCAAGACCAATGGCTTCTTCATGGTAAATACTTTTTTAAACAACATGAAAGACAACTATAAACATGGACCTCAACGGAAAGAATACCCAGAAATAAAACTGACTACATCCATGGAAAGAGATGGTGGAAAAGCTCCATATCATCAGCCAAAACAAGACTAAGGACAGACTGTGGAACAGGCAGGCTATCAATTGGTCATATGAAAGTTCAGGCTGAAGCTGAAGAAAATTAAAGCAAGCCCACAAAATCCAAAATATGACCTTGAACATATCCCACCTGAATTTGGAGATCATCT
>NW_006408546.1:22783269-22791465 GCF_000296735.1 Chrysochloris asiatica | reverse complement strand
ATTAATATCACATGCAAGAAAAATTTTGCTAAAGATAATTTAAAAATGGCTGCAGTAGTACATTTACAGGGAACTGTCAGAGGTTCAGGCTAGATTCAGACGGGGTGGAACAAGGAATATCATTGCTGATATCAGATTGTTCTTCACTGGAAGCAGAGAATACCAGAAAGATGTTCACTATTCAGAAATGGTCTTCCTCTCCTTCTTGCTGGTCTGTATTAGTCTGGAGGCTCAGCTGAAACCTGTCCACCAGGGGCGACCCTATTGATGACATAGCTTCCAGCTTCCCAAACACAAGCAAACCATGACATTATAGCACAGTGAAGACAGTCTGTGCTCATCAAAACACTAATTCTTAAAGGGGCTCCATGAAAAAACTGTTGTTGCTGCTCATTGGGACTCCCCAAAACTGGGATAGACTGTGTTGTTGTAGTCTTTCTAACTCAATGGCATTTAACAACAACAGCGAGACAGTCTATCTCAGTCTTGGAGATTCCCACTGAACAGCAATATATTAATGGCTCTGTGAAGGCCTGAAGATTTTTGTCACTTTGTTTAATTTTGTATTTTTCAAACTTAATTAACTATGGAATCCTTTTTTTTTTTTCCCTGAGAAACGGTTATTAGTAATAAAGAAATTCCAGAATATTTGAACTGAGAATAGTTTGGGAGATAACACATAATAGAAGAATTCAGCAGTTTGAGGAGTGTAGTAATAGAGATGCCACGTTAATTTCATTGAGTGTTTCTGAAACTACAGCAAACTTGTTTTATACTCCATAAATTGTATCAGTCCGCGCTTCGCAACTTCTTTACGTTGTCATTTTATGTCATTCCAAGTGACTTAATCTTTCTTTACTTCAGTTACCTCACCAGTAAAATGGTAATAACAAAATCTCTGAGCTCAGTTATGAGTTGCCACATGTAAATTACTTAGCAGTGTTTCATTTTGTTTTTAGTGCCACCGAGTCAGTACCGACTCTTAGTGACCCTATACACAACAGTCCTGCCCAGGTTCCATAAATTAGAAAAGAAGTACTCAGTATTTGTTAGTTTTATGCCACTGAGTCGTTTCCGACTCACAGAAACCCTGTGAAGGGTTCCCAAGGAGCAATTGGTGAGCAGTCTTCCAGATAACAACCCAGTGCCTTTTCTTTTGGCTAACACCAGAAACCCAGCTAGTTTTATATTACTGAGTAATAACAATGTTAATTAACAATCAAAAGACTTAATCACAAAGATTACAAGGACCTAGACTGATGCATTCCAATAGGACTTTTTTGTTTTTAGATGATAGAAACATTCTCCATTAGCATACCCAGAGTGTTGGTGGCTCTGTAGGATAAGCAAAGATTGAGCCCACCAGCTGCTCCTTTGTTGAAAGATGAGGCTTTCAGTCCCAGTCAATATTTACAGCCTCCGAAACCCTATACATGGTGGCTATGAGTTGGCACTTAGCAATAACAACGTCAGTATACCCATCATGATAATCTCTAACCACTTGAAATATGGCCAGTGTGACTGAAGAACACATTTTAAGTTTGTACCTCATTTTAATTCATTGAAACTTAAAACATGGCATATGGCTGGCTAGTGACATCTCATTGGACCACAATACCCTAGGAATGAGTTATTCACTTAAAACAGCAGGATTGTAAAGGCCAGTTATGGGTTCTTTTCAGTATTCTTCATAACACGGGGACACTTTCCCCAACAAGTGAGGATATTTGTTGTTGTTATTAAGTGCCATCGAGTCAGTTCCGACCCATAGCAACCCTGTATAGGGTTTCCAAGGAGCAGCTGTTGATCTTGAAACGCCCACCTTGCAGTTCAAATGCCTTTGCAGTCTGATGCATTAACGCACAGTGCCACACCAGACTCCAAATGAGGATATAGGTGTGGTAAAACCATAAAAATACATGTGGGCACAATATAGAAATAATACATGAATAAAATGATCCCCTTGTAACATGTACAAACGTTCACATTTTACTGGAAGCCTGAAATGATTAAAACGAGAGTTATGCTTCTGATCTATCTATCTGCCTAATGCCCCATAAAGTTTTATGAGGCTTTTTACAAAACGAAGTTTGAGATTCTCAGTGGTGAAACTACTTGTGGATTATTGCTTTGTGTGGTTTTTCCACGTATCACCCTCATGACCTACCAGATGATGAAAATATCCCACTTACTTCTTTCTACAAGAGCATTGTGCTTGTGTAGGAGAAATTATTAGTAAACTTCTGGGAGAGAAGCTTGAAGGTATTGTAACTTCCTTGTGTGAGATTGAATCCAGCTTATTGCTTTCAAGCAGATTCTAGCTCTCAGTGACCCCTCAGGGCAGAGTGGAATTGCCCCATAGGGTTCTCAAGGTTGTTGTTTTTATGGAAGCTGACTGCCACATCTTTCTCCTGAGGAGTAGCTGGTGGATTGGAACCCATGACCTTTTGGTGAACAGCCTATCGCTTTAATTGCTGCGCTGCCAGAGCTCCTTCTCTCGGAGACAGAAGGGTGGGTCCATTTCTTGGTTTCTCATCCAAAATGGAGAGGAAACAAGGCCACAGATCCAGGAGACAATGGAAGTTTGTTGACTTTGAAATCTAAAGCACTTCATTGATGACAAGCCAGTGAGGAGTGAAGGGTTTTGTACATAATAAAGTGTGGGAATTAGGGAGGTACAGGCAGAAACTTCCTCAAACAGGATGAGAGATGACTAAGAAAATGAATACTGGGACTTTCAGAAACAAACAGAAAGTTTCAGAGAGTTTAGTGCCTCAGAATTACAGTTTGGGCCAAATTATATGAGTTATAAAATGAAACTGTATTATGTTCTAGGCCTGATTTGTGATCCCGGTTTTAATGATTTCCAACATTCAATGGATTTCTTTAGAGTCCTTGTGTGGTGCTGTGGGCCAATGAGATGAACTGCAAAGTCAGTTTGAACCACAAGGCCAGAGGGCCAAGCTCACCAGCTGCTCCTCAGAAAACCTATATAGGGTCTTTATGGATTGGAACCGACTCAGTGGCATTTAAAAACAACATGATTTCACTTCTTGCAACCTTCTCCTGTTTCAGCCAGGTTAATTTTTCAAACTATGATGATCTGTGTCTCATGTATGAAAAATCATCCCTCTACTTGTTAACGTTGTTATACCATGGAGTTCTCTCCATCCCTGGGGATTCAGTCAGTCCTGAAACTTAGGCACCCACTAGCAGGCCCACTGTATACATCCCTTCCTCTCATTCCCTCTCAGTAGCTTTTCCTGGAAAAGAAGAAAGAGTGTCTACTCACCCCACTTACATCCCCTTCTGCTCCACTTTTAAAGTTTGCTGGAGTGAGCTACATAAAATACAATCTGTCCATGGCCCTCTACTTATTAAAAACTTTCCTTCCCTCACATCCCATGGCCCTTAAGAACTCCTTCCAAATATTTTAATGTGTTTCAAAGACTATGCCCAGCATGACATGAAGCCTATTTTTTTTAAGTTTTTATTGAGTGATATGATAGTTCACATGGGAGAACATCAGTTTTATACTCGTTATTTCATTGCAATGATTACAATCCCCTCCACGTATCATCATTCAACAGTATTTGTTCTATTCCCTCTGGTTGTTTTTTGTTTTTGTTTTTGTTTTTTTTTGGGGGGGGGCGGAGGGGGCAGGGGAAGATGGACACAAAAACACTCAGGAATATATAATAATTTAAACAACCAAAAGGCACATTCTGCCTACTGGCCACCAGCACACAGCCTTTCTCTCCATGAGTCTAGAGTCCTCAGCTGCTCTCTCTCTCTATGTCCTCATCTCTGCCTCCATCTCTGATGTCACTGCTTCTCTGGATAGGATCCCACATTCTGCTGTCATTAAGTTTTTTAAGTACTCTGCTCTTCCAGCAAGCAAGATTATGTCAACTGCATAGCACAGGTTGTTCATAGTTTTCTTCCAGTCCTGATGCCTTCTCATATAATCCAGCTTCTTGTCGAGGTCCTATGTCAGGGTCCCGCCTCAACAAGGAAGTGTGGGTGTCACGAAGAAGGGAGATCTGGCGACGAAAGTGATAGAGAAAGAGAGAGATGAAATAAATACAAAAAAGACAGACACACAGATATGATGCAAGCTGGCAGGTAGACAGATCTGCAAACATATTGCTCAGCATTGCACAGCATTGTCTTCAGAACTCACTTTACCTCAGCCTTTTATTCTCTTTTTTAGGGAGGGATTTGTTACAAAGGCAGGATGTAATTCACTCAGGAAGGGTGTCACAAAGGGAGGATGTGATTAAAACAGGATATGGAACTGAAATGTGATTAATCATTCAAAACAGGACATAATGATTCACAGGAACAACTTTTAAGATATTGTCATAGTTTTTCTTAACAATCTAACATTTTTATTTTTACAGAAAAAAGGTTCAATCAAGCTGTTATATATTAATTTTTAGGCTTAAATGATCTAGAGCAGTGACGTGCGGTTTCTTAAGGATACTTAACATACAGCAAGGTTCCTGAAAGGAGCCAAGCTGTCTCTGTACACTTTGTAAACTTTTGTTTGTGAGCAAGATCTCAGGCACCGAGCTTCATTTATCTATATCTAAAATGCTACATTGTTCTTAATTATCACATTCCTACTACTTTCAGGAGGAAGGAGAGCATCTGGGTTAAACTGATTATATTTAGAGGTGGTTTAATGGGGCTGCCACTGATCAACCCAGGGTGTGCGTATGCTGTCCCCAGCAGCTTCTCAGATTATTTGTTCAGCATACAGATTTAATTTCTGTTATTATTTGACAAACTCCATGTTCTACGCAAACTGAAGGTTTTCTGTGTGTTATAAATGCATTGTCCTTTCTTGGCTCCAGATCGTCTTGGCTGAAATTCCCTTATCCTATCACTATATGGCTATTTTCATGCTCCCTTCAAATGCTTGCTCAAATGTTGTCTTATTGACTCAAGAGCCTATGGCTTCTCCTTTCCCTCAACTTCTTTCATGAGTCACAGTGTGCATGCTTTAAACCTTCAGACTAAGATACCAATTCTCCTCTAAACCTTTTGTCAGCCCTGATACCCTCCCCGTCCTCAGTCAAATTGATCATTCCTGTTTTGGGCTAGCATAACACTTTGTAACCTCTTAGACAGCTTGTAACATTTCCTAGTATAATTAGTTGTCTTCATGGTTTTTGTTGCATTGCAAGTGTCTGCGTTTATTTTTATTTATGTCTGTAGAACTTAGAACAGTGCCTCATATATTGTGAATGTTTAATTGCTTAATACATTCATTGGATAAGGGTATGAGTGGGTGAATATCAGAGAGTGAGAGAAAGACATGGGAGAGAGTTCAAGTGAAAAAGAGAAAGAGAAGAAGAGGAAAAACAAAACCATTTTCTTCAAGTATCCAGATTATATTGCAGTATTTTGAGAGCCAAGCTGTAGAAAATGCCCTTTATTCATTTCCAGGCTTAAGAAAGCCAGTTGTACACAATCCATTTCACTCTTAGAATTTTCTTAGTTGCTTAATATACTCATCAGCTACTTGAATTGAGACAGAAATTACTGCCATTAGTCAAATAATTCTAATGTCAGATGATCACTAAAACCCTCTCTTCCATTTTACAATAACTTTGATTATTGCAGCAAAGTGTTACACACTCTCTCTAACCATAAGTCTCACCATAAATCCCAGCACAAAACTTGGAAAGCTGAAAGGCTTCCATTAATGATTGACTGGGTATTATTAGAGTGCAATCTATTCCACTGACACAGGGTAGAGTGAGATGTGGACTTCATTTTTGTCATTTCTTTTTATTTCATCATGTAAAGCCAACATATTGAATTAAACATATTACAAAATAGTGGCTATATATTCTGTGTTTTACAGACACATAGCAAAGTTGTAAGCAGCTTATCACCATTGCAAGCTATTTGACTTTATTTAGTTTCAAATGCACGGAACAATCGAAAGACCTTTATCAGGAAGTATAACCTATTGACATATTAGAAAGGATGATAAATCAGTTCCTAAAAGGCCTGGGATTGTTTTTCCTGTGAAGAATCTTAAACAAGAAAAGCTGAGAAAGAACTAATGTGACCATTTCAGTTCCAGTGTGATTATCATGAAGAATGCAGAAAATATCATGAAAATGTACTACTGGAATTATTCTAAAAGAAGTAAACCAGGGAAAACATAGATCCATAATTTGTGTAATAGATTTAGTATCACTCTGGATTGTAGTTTCAACGATTTCTTCTGCTAATCGTCATTTATAGTATCTGAGAACGTCATGGTGCTTTGTCTGAATTTTGTTCTTCCATTGCCATTTGTTCTTTCCTTCAACAAGTATTTGTGGATTGTCATAGAGATTCATTCTAATGTTTTATTGTTTTTAATTTATTATCTCATCAGAACCATGACATGTACAATATTGAAAAATAACCAATTGAAGCAAAAGCATAGTGTAAATAAAGCAATTTTTCAGTTGGAACTCTTTTAGGTGCCATGTAAGATACCCCAACTCAAACCGAAATGGAATTTACTGCTTCCCATTTTATGACAGGAGCTCTGGTAATGAAGTGGATTACAAGCTGGATAGTTAAATGCAAGTCAGTAATTCGAATCTACAAGCCACTACACAGGAGAAAGTTGAGGCTTTCTGCTCGAGTAAAGATTTACAGACTCAGAAACCCTACACAAGGTTGCTATGTGTGAGAACCAACTAGATGGCACACAATCACCACCACGACCATTATACATAGGACAAGCCAGAATAAACAATGACCCCTGCTCAGACAATGCTGGATCCAGGATCTTAAATGTACTTCAAAGAGAATCATATTCTGACTTTTGTATCTTCTTTCCAATCTTATCACCAGATTGCCAGACTTGATAGACATGTATTTCAACTCCAGCAAAAATACAGTACCATTAATGTAAATGTCACGGGATCAACTTTCAGTAAATATTTCTAGAGACATGTATGATTATCTAAACTCTCTTAAGGCCAGAAAGGTGGATTATTCTGATTGGTGAGACAAAGATTACATACTTAATCATTAGGTCCATTGTTGTTGGTATAGTTAAGTGTCATTGAGTTGGTTCCAACTCATAAGGACCCTGTATAGGGTTTTCAAGAAGCAACTGTTGGGTTTGAACCAAAAACCCTGTGGTTAGCAGTCCAGTGCTGATCCTACAGCACCACATCCTTAGTAAGATTTATTTATTTATTTTAATGAAAGAGCAGGTGCCATTCAGTCATTCTAATTCATGGCAACCCCGTATGTGTCAGAATAGAACTATATTCCATAGGGATTTCAGTGACTGAATTTTCAGAAGTAGATCATAAGACCTCCGTTCTGAGGCACTCTGTTGTTAAGTGCAGAGAAGTTGGTTTCTACTTAGTGATCCTAGATAGATAGGGTTTCCAAGGAGCAGCTTGTGGGGCCAAAACACCAAGGCTGCAATTAGCAGTCAATGGCTATTCCTAACTCTGTTGCTATTGTTAAGTGCTGTTGAGTTGGTTCTGACAAACTGTAACCCTGTATAGGGTTTGGATTCAGGTGGGTTCAAACCACTGATTGTTTGGTTAAGAGTCAGTGCTTACCCGCTTACCCATAGTGCTATATCAGGACTCCATCTTCTAGGTGGACTCAAATATACAACCTTTTTATGACAGCTGAGCACATTAACTGTTTGCATCATACAAGGACTGTTTAGTAAGGCTTTGACAACTTCAGTCTTTTCTCCGTTTATTGTGATGTTAATACTGGTCCAGTTGTGTAGATTTTTGTTTGCTTTTATTAAAGTGCAAACCATATGTTGTTGTTAGGTGCCATAGAGTTGGTACCGACTCATAGTGACCTTATGCACAGCAAAACAAAACACTGCCCAACCTCACTATTGTTGCCACGGTTGAGCACATTAATGCTGCCACTTTGCCAATCCATCTCACTGGGGGTCTTCCTCTTTTACTCTGACACTCCACCCTACCAAACATAATATCCTTCTCCAGTGACTGGTCCCACCTGACAGTATGTCAAAAGTATGAGTGATGAAGTTTGGCCATCCTGGCCTCCAAGGAGCAATCTGGCTGCACTTCTGCTAACACAGATCTGTTGGTTCTTTTGGCAGCCATGGCACTTTCAATATTCTCCTCCAACACCATAACTGAAAAGCATCAATTCTTCTACAGTATTCCTTATTCA
>NW_006408546.1:22780457-22781089 GCF_000296735.1 Chrysochloris asiatica | reverse complement strand
CAGTGTTCTTGAATACACGTTCTTCATGAAATTATTCATAGTGTGATGTGATCTATACAGTGAAATGTTTTTGCATACTCAAGAAAGCCCTAATATCATCTTTCTGACATTCCCTGCTGTCAGTCAAAATGCATCTCATATCAACAATGATACCCCTCATTCCAATTCCGTGTCTGAATCCTACTTGAATTTCTGGTAGCACACTGTCTACCTACTGCTGAAATCATTTTTGAATTATCTTCAGCAAAACTTTGCTTACAGTTTAGATTAATAATATTATTCAGTGATGTCTGCATTCCATTAGTTCACTTTTTTTTTTTTTTTTTTGAATGGGCACAAATATGAATCTCTTATAATTGGTTGTCCAGATAGCTGTCTTCCAAATGAGTTGGCATAGATAAGTGTCTCCAGTGCTGAAATGAATTTGTTGAAAGATTTCAATATGTGTTTTGTAAATTCCCAGGATCTTGTTTTTTACCAATGTTTTCGGTGCAGGTTGGTGTTTTCCTTCAATACTATATAGATTTTATGCTACCTCTTGAAATATTTGAGCATCAACTAGTTCTTTTTGGTACAGTAACTTTTGGTATTTCCTACATCTTTTTTTGGTATTTCCATCTTCTTTTGGTATT
>NW_006408546.1:22778753-22779987 GCF_000296735.1 Chrysochloris asiatica | reverse complement strand
TTAGTTTCTCTAAATTCAAGAGCCAGTTTCAGAGTTTCCTCTGACATCCATTTTTATCTTTTCTTTGAAGGACCTTTTGTTTTCTTCATGGATGATGTTCATGATGCCATACTTCTGGTCTTCATTGATTTATGTCTAATGCATCAGATCTGTTCTTGAGGTAGTTTCAAAATTCTGGTGGTATATATCCAAGGTCATATTTTGTCAGACTTTTAAATTTTTTCTTCAGCTTCAGCCTGAACATATATATGAATACTTGATCATTTGTTCCACAGTGTGTCCCTGACTGGATTTTAGTTGATGGTATTGAGCTTCACCATCAGTTCTTCCCACAGATGTAATCATTATGATTACTGTGTATTTCATCTGATAAGGTCTAGGTATATAGTCACTGCAGTTGTAAGCCTTTTACTTGATAATAAACTTTTCTCTATATGTTGTTGTTGATGTTGGTAAGTGCCGTTGAGTTGATTCAGACCCATAGCATCCTTGTATAGGGTTTCCAAGGAATGGCTGGTGAGCTTGAACCACCCACCTGGTGGTTCAAACTGACTTTGCAGTCTAGTGCATTAACCCACAGCACCATATACATACATACCTACTTATATTTCATTAGTTTTGCTTCTCTAGAAAACCCAAGCCAAGACACTTGGTGGATGGATATTATCCTATCACAGATGGATCTTGAAATGTTCTTTTTAATGATGAGTATGTCACCGTTCCACTTCAATTTGTCATATCTAGAAGAGTAAACCATGTGATTGTCAGATTCAAAATGACCATTTTAGCTCACTAATGCCTGGGATATCAATGTTTAAGCATTCCATATTATTTTTGAAAACTTCCAAATTTCCTAGATTCATACTTCCTACATTCCATGTTGTGACTAATAATGGATGTTTCCAGCCATTTCTCCTCATTTCAAGTTGTGTTGCATCAGCAAATTAAGGTCCTGGAAATTTTACTCCATTTATTATGGTCAACTCTACCTTAAAGAGGCAGATCTTCCGTGGTTGTATTTTGAATGCCTTCCAACCTAAGATGCTCATCTTGCGGCACTATGGTGGTGGTGGTTACGTGTCGTTGAGTTGGTTCCAACTCATAGCAACCCTGTACAGGGTTTCCGAGGCTGTAAATCTTTAGGGGAGCAGAAAACTTCATCTTTCTCCCATGGAACAGCTGGTAGTTTTGAACTGCTGACCTTGTGGTTCGCAGCCTGACTCATAACCACTAT
>NW_006408546.1:22775376-22777383 GCF_000296735.1 Chrysochloris asiatica | reverse complement strand
CATCACAACAACACACAAGCCAACACAGTATGACACCCTTATAGAAAATGTATGATTAAGAAGATAAACAATATCCTGATGTGTTACTACACAGTAAGCTGTGGACTGCTAACAGAAAGGTCTGTGGTTAAACCCATCAGCCACTCCTCAGAAACGCTACATGGTCGCTATGAGAGGGAATGACTTCAAGGACACTTAATAATAAGTCACATCTGCTTACAGCAGGGGGTTATGCATTTCTACAGACGGATGCTCGATAAGAAAAACAAATTATTTATTCATCTACTAGAGGAATATGATCTATAGCTTTTTCATTTTGTAAATTGTCCTCCAGTACCAAAAAAGCAGAATACATTTAAATTGCATAGCTATTTCAAGTTAGTCCAATTTCATGTTTTGGAATGGCCTTTAATTCATTATTTTCTATTACAAATATTGAAAGATTCAGAGGCACATTGAATGTAATATTTGTAATTGAAAGGTCTTAAAACCAATAAGAAACATGGAACATATCATTTGCAATTCAATGAAATGTAATTCTGTATGTGCCTCTGGATTTGTAGTTATCACTTTGTATCTTTGTCCTAATTAGATGTCAATTCTTCTGCCTGTAATGTGGGAGAAATATGATGCTGTCCGCCTCCAAAAAGATTTGTAGTCTCTGAAATCCTATGAAGTAGTTCTCCTCTGTCCTTTTGGGTGGTTGTGAGTTGGAATTGACTGGATGTTTTGTTGTCTACCTTTGAACTCTCATGACACTTTGATTGGAGATCTCTAGTAGCAATTACCAAATTCTACCTTGAATTACAAATGTTGTTATTGTTATGTGCCATGGAGTCAGTTCCGACTCATAGCGACCCTGCACAGAGTTTCCAAGGCTGTAAATCTTCATGGGAGCAGAAAGCTCCATCTTTCTCCCATGCAACAGTTGGCAGTTTTGAACTGCTGACCTTGCAGCTGGCAGCCCAATTCATAACCATTACACTACCAGAGCTCCTTAATTACAAATCAGTGAGATTAATACTGACGTGTTTAAGTGGCACATTGTTTATAACACTCAGCTGCTAATAGAAAGGCTGGTGGTCAGAACTCAACAGTCACTCTGTAGTAGAAAGATATGGCTGTTAGCTTCTATAATGATTATACTTTTAAGAAACCTATGGGTCAGTCCTGTGTGTCTTAACAGGGTCGCTGTGAATCATAATTGATCAACTGACAGTGGGCTATCCCAAACCTGAGGAGATGTTGCCTGATTTGAAAACTAGATGATAATTTTTTCCTCTATTCTATGCATCATCATTCAATATTTGATATTAATCTTTATGTAATATTGTTGTTTTTGTGGTTTTGGATATCATGGAGTCAGTTCTGGCTCAAAATGACACGGTATAGGCTTTCCAAAGAGCAGCTGGTAAGTTTGAACTGCCAACCTTGTGGTTAGCACTACAGTGTTTTCCTGTATCAGCACAACAGGATTAGGCTTCAATATATAATGTTAAATACGATTAAGGTTTTCCTTTCCAATACGTGACTACACATACGCTAGGTTTGTTTCAAATTCTTATTGAGCATGAGCTGTACGCTGAGTGTGGTGTGAACATGTTGTTCTTATTATCATCATCTTGAATTTTCTAGACTATAAATCCCATTGATTTATATTCACCATTCTATCTTAGACCTAACACATAGAAGCCTCACATTGTTGAGTAAATAGGTAAACAAAACTCATAACAACTCTTTACATTAATGTTATCAATTGGGGCAACAGGACAGCTTGGGTGCTGGGGGGAGTGGGTGGACAATACAAGGAGAGGGAGGGGAATGGAAGAACAAGGCATATGGGAGATCAGTTAGGCAGGTTCGCATGGGCTAAGTGGGACAGAGGTAAATGATGATGTATGCACAACCTTGGATATAGGGATTGACACATGGTTTGAATGGGTAAAAGAGGGGAATAATGTTAAGATGCTTGGCTGTCTTTTGAATCTTGGTTTCCCTTGCCTACAA
>NW_006408546.1:22772761-22774281 GCF_000296735.1 Chrysochloris asiatica | reverse complement strand
AAGTGAGAAGAAAGGAGAGCAGGACCCTACCCAGAGAGGCAGTGATGCCAGGGATGGAGACAGAGCCAATGACATGGATAGGTGGAGTAGCTGAGGGCACTGCACTCAGGTAGGGAGAGGGGCTGTGTGCTGATGGCCGTGGGGGTTGGGCGGGCCTGTGGGGGTGTACCCTTTGGTTATGGATGGGATTATAATCATTGCAATGAAACAAAATACGATAGGATGAATGTAAAATGTAAAACTGATGTTCTCCCATGTAAACCCACATAATTCAAAATTAAAAAAAAAATTTAAGAAAGCATGAGCTAACTCTGGCAACAATGAGAAGTGTTGAGGATTTAGTAAAAGATGGTAAGAATGTTTCAAGTGTTTACTTTTGTAGTTGTTGTTAAGTGCTTTCAAGTCCATTCTGACTCATAACGACCACATATAAGGTTTCCATGCCTTTTAAGTCTTTGATGGAGCAGAAAGCTTCCTCTTTCTCCCATGGAGTACCTGATGGTCTTAAACCATGACTTTGTGGTTCATAGTTCAGTGCTTATCATATCTGGATATCCGGTTCTCCCTTTGGTAAGAGGCATATTTTATTCTGTACCATCAAGCATATTCATTATATAACATATATATTCCATAACATTGCAATACATTTATGTATGATGAATCTTTGTGTTTCACATAAATCAAATCGGAGTACAATCTGTATATTTAGCAAATAATCTGAGAAGGTATACTATGAAAAATATTAGGTATCAGGATTAGAAGAAGACTCATTAACAACATGCAATGTGTAAATGACACCATCTGGTTTGTTAAACCTGAAGAGGAATTGAAGTATTTACCAATGCAGATCAAAGACTACAGGCTTCAGAAAAACAAAAGCTAAAGTCCTCAGAACTGGAACAATATGAGGGGACTTCAAAAAGTTCATGGAAAACTTCCATTCGATTTTAATTTTATATTCTATGAACTTTTTGGGGCCCCCTCATATGTAACAGCATGATAAATGGAGAAAATAGTGAAGCTGTCAAGCATTTAATTTTACTTAGATCCACAATCAATTACCATGAAAGCAGCTGTTGAGAAATCAAATGATTTGTTGCATTGAGTAAACATGTGGCAAAAGACTTCTTGCAAGTGTTGAAAAGCTAAGATTTCACTTTGAGGACCAAGGTTCATTTGATCCAAGTCATGGTATTTTCAAGCACCTCATATACATACGAACACTGGGCAATGAGTAATGAAGACTGAAGAACTAATGCATTTAAACTATGGTGTGGTGATGAATAGTGAATATAGCGTAGACTGCCAAGAGAAGGAATAAAGTTTTCTTGGAAGAAATACAGACCAAATCCTCCTTAAAAGTTAGGGTGGTAAGTCTTTGCAACAAGGATCATTCCCACCTCCTCCATACACAGATACAGTGATAGGCAACTTGGACATTGGCTATCCAAATTGGGGTGACTGCAAAGACAAGAAGTGACTGGCTTACAAGCTTTCAAGAGCGAATCTAGATCCAGAGG
>NW_006408546.1:22771195-22772041 GCF_000296735.1 Chrysochloris asiatica | reverse complement strand
TGCGTAGGGTCACTATGAAACAGAACTAATTTGACAGAATGTAACAATAGCACCAAATATTAGTAAAATTAAATCTGAGTCTGGTCCATGTCTTTTGCAAAATATTGCTTCATTTCCACCTCTTTCCTTACATAGTCTGTCTCTGAGAACATAGTGCCTAGACGAGTATACAATGTTGTTGTTGTTGTAAAGTGCCATCAAGTCGATGCCAACCCACAGCAACACTGTGTAGAGTTTCCAAGGAGCAGCTGGTGAGCTTGAACCACCGACCTTGCAATTAAAATGACTTTGCAGTCTGACGTATTAGCCCACAGCGCCATACAAAGTCTGTAAATATAGGTAGAGCAATTGTGTAATAGTTCAATCAGATAATGATTTCAGGCGGTGTAGTTTATATTAAAAAGGAACCTTGGAATCAAAGTAGGTTTAGTGCTGGGCTGCTAACCACAGGGTTCAAATCCAGCTACTCCCTTCATGGGCTAAAGATGAGGCTTTCTGCTCCTGTAATGACAGACAAGTCTGGAAGTCTTATACTGCAGGTCTCCACTACTCATCTGTCAATTTATTGTTCTGTGGTGACTTGTGTGAGCTTGGTCAGCAGTTTGAAACTACCAGCAGTTTCATGGGAGAAAGATGAGGCTTTCTGCTCCTGTAAACATGTACAGCTTGAGAAACCCTATACAGGGTTGCTATGAGTCGGAACTGACTCTAGGGCACATAACCAACACTACAAGGAAGACTTGAGAATTTTAAGCCACTGAAAACCTTATGAATAGCAGCAATACATTGCCAGATACAGATCCAGAAGGTGAGATCCTCAAGTTGGAAAGCACTCCCAATATGACC
>NW_006408546.1:22768831-22769895 GCF_000296735.1 Chrysochloris asiatica | reverse complement strand
GTCATTAAAAGACAGGAAAGACAAAAAAGATCACTGTCGATGTCAGAAGAACTCTGAAATTTTGCTATTGAGCATAGAGAAACTAAAGTGCCTGGAAGGAATGAGCAAATAAAGAGATGAACAGAAATTTTGAAAGGGCAGCTTAAGAAGATAAAGTCAAATATAATGAAATGTGCAAACATGCTCAGCTTTCTCAAACTGAAAGAACCAAAGAAACAATGCAAGCCTTGACCTGAAATATAGAAGAACTCTGAGTAAAATGCAGAAAGCGTCAAAAGATGATGAATCACCGTGACAAAATGAAATGGTCAGTGCTCACCCATTTCAAGAGAGAGCATGAGATCAAGAACTGACGGTACTGAGGAAAGAAGTCCAAGCTTCAATGAAGACAGTGGCAAAAAACAAGACTCAAGGAATTTGAGGGAATACTAGTTGAAATGTTTCAACAAAGTGATATAGAAATGGAGGCTTTCATTCATTTATGTTAGGAAATTTGTGAGGACTTCTAGCAAGACAGCAGACACACGACATGGACCTTCTACGACAAAGATTATTGTTGTTGTTTTAAAGTGCCTTCGAGTCAGGTCTGACTCACAGTGACCCTGTATAGGCTTTTTGAGGAGAGACAGGTGAATTTGAACCACTAACCTTGCAGTTCAAATTGATCTTGTGCTCCAGTGCACTACCCCACTGAAAGATGAAATGAAGTCAGAATTAGTAAGCTGGAAGCTAAATCTCTCAATACTACTATGCTAGGAGAACAACGAGAAAAAAGATTGAAAACAATCTGAAGAAAATCTAAGAGTTATGTGGAACACCTTGAAGAGCAATGTCTTACAGATAATCAGAATTCCAGAAGAGCAAGTGACAATATAAAGCTGAATGAACCCTTAACAGGATAAACCCAAAAGAAAATCACCAAGGCATTTCATAATCAAACTTTCCAAAACCAAAGACAATGAAAGAACCCTGAAAACGCTGAAAGAGGCTCAGGAAAACAAAAAGTTACCTACAAAGGAGAACCATTAAGACAAAGCTGTTATTTCTCAGCAGAAACCATACAA
>NW_006408546.1:22760756-22768626 GCF_000296735.1 Chrysochloris asiatica | reverse complement strand
AAAAAAAAAAAAAAATCCAAGGGAAGGTAGAATCCCCACTGAATATTTTCATCTTGTCCAGATGGGTCTGGTGAAAGGAGATGGGGATCTGACTCTTTTCATTCAGTAGTGAATAATTGTTATGACTAATTGAGATAGTCACAACTGTAAAGTTAAGAGTTCTGTAACATAAAGTGGGGAGTAGTTAATCTTACATTCCAGGAACAGAGAAATCCTAGAATCATCAAGGGAAAGAGCATGCGTGGACTGTGGGACCCTACCCAGAGAAGCAGTGACACCAGAGGTGGAGGCAGAGATGAGGACATGGAGAAAGGGAGCAGCTGAGGACTCTAGACTCAGGCAAAGAGAAAGACTGAGTGTTGGCAGCCAGGAGGCAGGCTTATGGAATGTGCCCTTTGATTGTTTAAATTATTATATATTATTGAGTGTTTCTGTGAACATACCACTCCCCCGCCCAAAAAAAAAGTAATAATTAACTAGAAACAAACAAACAGAGGAAATTGAAGTAAATACTGTTGAATGATGTTGCTTGGAAGAAATTGGTTTTACATTTATTATTGCATTGCAATAATTACAATGTTCTCCCATCACTGGATTCACAATAAAAACTTTTTTTTAAAAAAAGGGGAAGGATGCAAGATTTGAAGTAAATGAGGTACATACTGTTTTGATTTGGGTTGGTAACCTTGAGGTCAGCAGTTACCAGCTGTTCCCCAAGAGAAAGATGAGGCTTTCTGTTCCCATGAAAATTTACAGCCTTGAAAACTCTATACAGGATCAGAACCGACACCATGGTACAAAACCAACCAATCAATGGTACAAGAAGGGGTTTGCAATCATTGTAATGAAGTCGCTATGTGTTGGAACAGACTCTACAACAACAGTGAAGCATATGATTTGTTGAACATAAATCTGATGATCTACTCTATAAACCTTCACTGAATTCACAATGAAAAGTTAAAAAATGTTGGAAGACAGCTTCCACATGCTAGCTACAATCAATGTGTTATATATTTATTATAAACTACATGGAGTCCTGGTGTGGCAGTAGGATAAGCACTGGAATGCAAGGTCCGTTTGAACCACAAGGTCAGTGGTTCAAACTCACTAGTCACTTCTTGGAAACTCTATACAGGTTCGCTATGAGTTGAAATTGACTTGATGGAACCTAACATCAACAACATAGTTGTGATGCTGTAGAATAAGCGCTGGATTGCTAACTGCAAAATCAGCAGTTCAAACCCACCAGGCATCATTGCAAACCCTAGACACAGTTGCTATGAGTCAAAACTGACTTGAAGGCGCAAAGCAACAACAATAACAATACCTTGGTATGGTGCCTCAAGATAAGCACTGGACTTACCCTGAAAGGTCAGCAGTTCAAGCGCACCAGCCACTCCTTGGAAACCCTATATAAGTATGAGTCAGAACAAGCTCACACTCAACAACACCTAAAATTGTTCTCAACAGCACCACAAACTGCTGGCACAGTTTCTAAATACCAGTTAATCTTGTAAAAAGAAATTACCCTGTGAAGATAAAGTTAAAATATTATAATTTAGTATATCCATTTAATTATTTGGCCAAACTTTTCCAGACAAAATTAACAACAAAAATCTATTCCAATATCTTTCCAGCTCATTTTGGATGAAATGCATTATGATTAGCAAATTAAATATTCTCCGAGTCATGTAATAGTATTCTAGTCATTTACTGATAAAATCAGTTTCTTCATGGCTAAACTATTTGTTTTTGTTACCAACGTCATTCATACACATTGTTGCAGTTGTGGTTATGTTTATATTAACTTTTTACAACTATATATATATTCTATTAATATTATTCACTGTAATTTTAAGAAATCCCTCTTCTGAAGAACTGTATTATTAAAATCTTCAAGTAATAAAGTAGTTGGTAATTTTAACTCATAGAAAATCTTGCCTTCTCATAGTTACCTAAGTCACAGGCTGTATATGGAAGTGGAGGTCAGGAAAATAGCCTAAGAGACTTTAAAACACAATCAAACATCATTTGAATGGCTTTTACAACCACTAAGTGTTAGCACAATCTCGAAGTTTGAACAAAGTAACAACATTACTAGTCCACAAAAGCAGATGCATTCAATTCTTATATTTGAGTTAATGAATAAAATATTCAATTTTCCTAAGGTAAGGAAAGATCAAGATATGTTCTCATGACTTAATAATATCCTTTTGCAAAGCAGGGTAGTGGTTGAGACCTGGGGGAACGAAGGGTACACTTAGAATTTAAAATCAAGAATTTAAAATCATCAGTAAACCCAATAAAGATATGCTTATTTCAAAGAAATAACAAACAATAATAATTTCTATCTATATTGTTGAATTGTAAAAATGAGAATGTTTATAATGAAATGCCTTAACATTTGCAGTACTTGACTTGTGTAGTCACTTAGTATATATAAGTGAAATTTTTATACTTTTTAAATCAAAAAACAAACCTGTTGCCACTAAGTTAATTTCCACTCATAGCAACATTAGAGAATAGAGTTCCTATAGGACTTCCAAGAACGTAACCTTTACTGTAACAGAACATCATAGTGGGTGGTGGTTTTGAGCCACTGACTTTTGATTAGCATATAAAGTACTTAACCTCTGTTCTACCAGGGCTCCATTTATATTTTTAAGTCATAAGATACTTATTTTAAAATGGTTTCAAACTATTATATTTCTCCTAAAGTGAGTAGAGCTCTGTCTTGTAATGTACTGGCTACGAGTCAGGGCTGCTAACCTCAAGGTTAGCTGTTCGAAACTACCAGCTGTTCCGTGGGAGAAAGATGAAGTTTTCTGCTCCCCTAAAGATTTACAGCCTCCGAAATCCTGTACAGGGTCGTTATGACTTGGAACCGACTCCACAGCACATAACAACAACAAAGTGAATATACTGATATTTAAAAAATTAAATTTCACTGAATAATCAATGGCGGTGTAAACAAGCAGCTAATTGTTAATTTAATAATAACATCACTTGTGAGTGAGTAATGTATATAATCTTTCTAGAAGGTCCTAATATTTTTCTGGTCTCCTGACTAATATTCTGATACAAAACTTCTTAATGTCTCCCACACATCTTCAATGTCATTGGGCCATAAATGTTATTAGTCAGTGAGTTATATGGAGATAAAGATTACCCACCACCACTGTATCTAGTATTCCAGGGCAGACACCATGACTTTATATAAATTCACTGAATATAGAAGTGAATTAGAAGGGAGGTAAGGTGAGATGGCAAAATAACCAGGCACTCCCATTTACTCCCCCAGCAATTAACTACTGATCAATTAATAAAAATGAGCAAAGACTGAGATATCAAAGCTCCAGAGAGTGGCTCAGGTGTTGGAGAACTAGAAGGAGTTCAAAAGTTGGGAAGAGATAGTAAAATGTCAGCTCAGAAGTCAGGAGATTGTACTGTCTAACATCCTGAGGACTTGCACATCAAAACCATTTTGGGTCACGTTCTGGTTAACTCCCCACACATGCGACACAGAAAAGGTCAAAGAAGTTATAGCCCAATTTTGTTTTAAAGTGTTACAAATTGGCCATGGGAACTCATGGTCCACACTACTGGGAGTGGGCTAAGGGAGATAAAGACACTACATGAGAGTACAGTTGAGTAGCGCTGAGACCCATGAGAGTTAAGCACTGGAACCTACAAAGCAAAGATGGTGAAAGAATGCTTCATACTGACTGTAAGAAAGAGGTAGTCCATAATGAAACAACTTGGAAATGTCTTTTCAGAGGTGCCTATGAGGAGATTTAGAGCCCCACTTTATCACCACAGGAAGTCAAGTCCCCCCATTACATAAGCAACTCTGAACAATTACATCTCCCCTCCTGTTCATATGCTTTGAACTCCGGTGACTGAGACACAGAACTTCTGAACCATCACTGAAAATAACCCAGTGATAGGAGTGCCACCTGGCTTCCCAAGAGAAGTAACCAAGCCTTTCCTCTAAGCTTTCCCAACTCATAGTGAACTGTGGAGACCAGGAAAGCTGCCTTGTGGGGGAACCAGCACCCTGAGTCTTTTTGGAGGTAGTCTGCTATAATTTTTTTGTTTGTTTCTGTAGTTGCGAGCCCGGCACTATTAGTTTGCAACAAGGTAATGGTCACTGTACTACTAGTGCATCCAATCAGCAAACACCTCTACAATAGAGTAAAAAATTAGAGGCAAAGTAAAAAAATAACAAAAGGACCCGAATTCAACAAAATTAATAAATACAAGAATCACAATAGAAGAAGGGCAAATAAACCAAAACATAAAGAAGATGAAATCTAACATGTGAAAGTCAGAATAATACAAAAAATTTATAATCTTCAGATTATATTACTAAATCTGTTTAAAGACACAAAAAGCACTCAGAAAACATTTTACTTGAATTCAGGAAACAGAGAAACATAATGAGAGACTTAAAGAAACTGAAAACATTTTATAAAAGAGAAAGAGAATTGCTGGAAGTGAAGAATAAAACATCTGAATTTGAAAATAATAAGAGGACAGACACTCAAAAAGAAAGTGGAAAAGACAGAAAATAGACTAAATTAGAAGAAAAATAACTGAATTTATCAAGTCTCAAGAGAAAATAAAAGAACAAAGAAAACTGAAAAGTAATAACAGGAAACGTGGGAATCAATAAGGAAGTCTAACAGAATTATTGGAATCCCAGAGTATCATAACCTGAAAAACATAGAAACACTTTCCAAAAAGATAATCAGAGAGCATTTCCCAGACCAGAACAGAATACAGTCAGAATGTTCCTTACATGTGACGATGGCGAGATTTTGTCTGTCATACTTTGGACAAGTTATCAGGAAGAATCAGTCCTTGGAGAAGGCTATCATGCTTTGAAATATGGAGGGTCAGTGATAAAGAGGAAGACCACCCCCAACAAGATGGACTGATACAGTGGCAGCAAGAATAATGTCAATCATTACAATAATTGTGAGGACAGCGTAGGACTAGGCAATGTTTCTTTCAGTTGTGTGTAGAGTCACTTTTAGAAGGAATTGACGCAAAGACACCTAACTACAACAACAGCTAAAGCTCATGAACCTATCTTCATATGTTTATCGACTGCCTGAATGCCTTCCCTGGTGAAGCATTGTTCACGTCCTCTGTTCACTTTTTAATTGGTTTGTCATTGTTTTATTCAGGTGTTGAAGTTTTCCATACATTTTAGAGATTAGTCCCTTGTCTGACACATCATTGTTAAAGATGTTTTCCCATCCTGTGTGTTTTCTTTTTATTCTCTAGGAGAATATTTTGATGTACCTAAGTGTTTAATTTTTAGGAGGTTCCAGTCATCTAGGTTGTTTTCTGCTACTTGGGTGTTTTCAGTTACGCTTAATAGTTTACTTAGGCCAAATATCAGAGTCCTTCAGTTTATCCTTATTTTTTCATTGATCTTTGTATTTCTAGATTTTAAATTTAGGTCCTTATCTGTGTTTAGTTTGTTTTAGATAGGGTCTTGTTTTATTCTTCTGCAAATAGCTTTCCAATTTTGCCAGCACCATTTGTTGAAGAGATGATCTCTTGTCCACATAATGTGTTTCAGCACTTTGTTAAAGTTCAGCTGACTGTAGGTGGAGAAATGTACTACAGGTTTCTCAATTCTGTTCCATTGATCTATGTATCTTTCATTGTACCAGTTCCATGCTGTTTTGAATGCTGCAGCTATGTTTTGAGATGAGAAGGTCCCTGACTTTGTTCTTTTTTAGCAACTGTTTATCCAGGTCTCTTTCTTTTCCATAAAAAAGTTGGTGACTAGTATTTCCTTCCATGTCTTCAAAGAATGATGGGCTTATGATTGGAATTTCATTAAATGTATAGATTGCTTTGATAGTCTTGATATATTCACAGAGTTAAGTTTTCTGATCCAAGACCATGATATATTTTTCCATTATGTAAGTTTCTTTGAGTAGTGCTTTGTAATTTTCTTTGTATAGGTTTTTGTTTCTCTGGTAGCATTTATTCCTAATTATTTCGCCACTTGGGTAGCTTTAATACAATAGTGTTTTCCTGATTCCTTTTCAGAACTCTCTTTATTATAAAGTGTAAAGGAATCCAATTTATTTTTGTACATTGATGATGTACCTTGCCACTTTGCTGAATTTTTCAATGAGTTCCAATAATTTTCTTGCCAAATCATCAGGATTTTATATACAGAGGCTCATACATACAAGTAGAGAGACTTTATCCTTTTCTTTGCCAATTTAGTTGCTTTTAAAACCCCTTTCTTGCTTTATAGTCTGGCTAAGACTTCCAGCATAATAAAGACTACGAGTGGTGATAAAGAGCATTCTTGTCTGGTTCCCACTCACAAGAGGAATGCTTTCAGTGTATCTCCATTGAGAACAACATTGCCTGTTGGTTTTGTATATATGCACTTAATTTTGTTGAGAAATTAACCTTGTATTCCTACTTTGTTGAGTGACTTTATGAAGAATGGGTGCTGAATTCTGTCAAATGCCTTTTCTTCACCAATTATGTGGTTCTTTTCTTTTGTTTTATTTATGTGGTGAATTACATCGATTGTTTTGTTATATTGAACCAAACTTTCTATTTCCACTGGTTCATTACAATGTCATATACTCAATTTCTCTTTGTATTACTTGCATCTTCTTTTCTTTTATTAGATTTGTTAATAGTACCATAGAGTCGGTATCACTCATAGTGACCCTATGCACAACAGAAGAAACACTGACCAATCCTGGGCCAGCCTATCAATTGCTGCTTCATTTGAGTCCATTGATGCTGCCACTGTGCCAATCCATCTCATTAGGGGTCTTCCTCTCTTTCTCTGACCCTCCATTTTCCCAAACATGATATCCTTCTCCAATGACTGGACCATCCTGACTATATGCCCAAAGTATAAAAGATGAAGTGATAGCATGTCTGATCAATTTCAGATTGAAGAATCTGGTGTTGTTGTTGTTAGGTGCTATCGAGTCAGTACCGACTCATAGTGACCCAATGCACAACAGAATGAAACACTGCCAGGTCCTCGTCCATCCTGTGTTGTCACGCTTAAGCCCAATAATGCTGGAAGAAGCTGGTAGAATTCTTTAATGTCATCTTCAGTGGCTTTAGTGGTTGGTGCATAAATTTGAATAATAATAATATTAACTGGTCTTCCTTATGTTGTTGTTGCTGTTAAGTGCTGTTGAGTCAGTTCCGACCCACAGCGATCCTGAACAGGGTTTCCAAGGCTGTAAATCTTTAAGGGAGCAGAAAGCCTCATCTTTCTACTACAGTGCAGCTGGTAGTTTCAAACTGTTGACCTTGCGGTTCACACCCGATTCGTAACCACTACACTACCAGAGCTCCTTGGTCTTCCTTACAGGCATATGGATATTATCCTATGACATTTGGCATTGTACCTCATGACTGCTCTGAGATGTTTTTTTTTTTTATGATGAATGCGACGCCATTCTTCTTCAATTTGTCATTCCCAGGATAGTGAACCATGTAATTGTCAGATTCAAAATGGCCAAAACCAGTCCATTTCAGCTCACTAATGCCTAGGATAAGGAGCTCTGGTAGCTTAGTGGTTACAAATCGGGCTGCTAACCTCACGGTCAGTAGTTTGAAACTACTAGCCGTTCGTGGGAGAAAGATGAGACTTTGTGCAGCCGTATACATGAAAAGAGCAAAATGTCATTAAGAAGACATGAAAGAAGGAAAAGGTCAAGATGGATGTCAGAAGAGACTCTGAACTTGCTATCCAACATAGAGAAGCCAAAGCAAATGGAAAAATTGAAGAGGTGCAAGAACTGAACAGAAAATTTCAAAGATCAGCTTGAGAAGATAAAGCCAAATACTATAATAAAAT
>NW_006408546.1:22743495-22759203 GCF_000296735.1 Chrysochloris asiatica | reverse complement strand
AGAGGAAGACCCCCAACGAGATGGATTAGCCAAGTGACATCATTGATGGACTCAAGTGTGGCAGCGGTAGTGAGATTGGCCCAGGATCGGACATTGTTTCGTTCTGCTGTGCATGGGGTCGCTATGAGTCAGTTCCGACTCGATGGCACCTGACAACAACAACAAAGTTTTACAGCTTCGGAAATCCTGTACAGGGTCGCTATGAGTTGGAACCGACTCCATAGTACTTAACAACAACACCTAGGATATCAATCTTTATACGTTTCATTTCATTTTTTACTATTTCCAATTTTCCTAGATTCATACTTTGTACCAGTTGCTTTTAGATTTCATTAATCTTTTCAAACAACCTTTGTTGTCTTGTTGATTGAAAATGAAAGTAATCCTTTCAATTACTTGTCTTGTTGATTCTATTGCTTTTCTGCATTTGTTTCTGCTCTAATCATTATTATTTTTGTCTTCTGGTGACTGTAAGCTAACTTTGCTGCTCTTTCTCTAATTATTGGATATATTGGACTAAGGTGTTGATTTTGGCTCTTTCTTCTTTTTAGACATGTGTGTTCATTGCTATATATTGCCCTCTAAACACTGCTTTTCTATGTTGTGTTTTCATCCTTGTTTGATTCAATGATTTTTTTTTTTTAACTTTTACTAACAGTCATTTAAAAAAAAAATTCTTGAAACTTTTTATTGTGAATTGAATGAAGGTTTACAGAACAGATCATCAGCTTTATATTAGTCAAATTATATACAGTAGTCTAGTCAAATTAAATCAATTAATCAAATCATATACTTCGTTTCATCTCAATAATTGCAATCTTCACCACTGTTGTTTCACTGGCTCACTGTGATTCTTTATATTCGTTCTACCCTCATTGGAAATGCTTCGGAAGTTTGTTATTAAGTAAATGTTGCCCTTCAGATCTTGAATTGTTGACTATTCCATGGTGAACATACCTTATTAGCGTTGTTGTCCTCCCCATCTATTTGTTGGTTGAAAATTGAACCTCAAGGATTTCAGACTCGAAGATTGACCAAGGGCCACAGTTCCTCCAGTCTCTTTCTAAGCAGCAGGCCTGGTCTTTTTTGTAATTTTGAGTTTTGTTTTACATTTTTTCCCACTCTATCTGAGACCTCTCAGAGTAGTTGGTAGTGCTAGCCGGGCACCATCTAATTCTTCTGGTCTCTGGGTTATGGAGACTAGTGTCACATGTCCCATTAGTCCATTAGATTAATTGATTCTAAGCACCTTCAATTTCCATCACTCTTTATCCCCCGCACTTGGAGAAACCAGTATTTACAACTTAGTTGACTTCTCAGGAGCTTTTGAGATCCCAGTCACCACTCACCAAAGCAGAGTGTAGAACATAGTCTTTGGAGAATACATTATGACAATAATCTTTAAGCAGGGTGCTATACAATTTTCATGTGGGGGGAAAATGGAATCTGTTAGGCTACTTTACCTGTTTATGCTCGAAGGGCCACTCTAGTGAGTCAGTGGTCCTGGTTGGCGCCATGACAATTTATGCTTAAATAACCAGTGATGTAATGTTGGCAGCACACCTTTTTTTGTTTAAGCAAGTATAAAAAATCAGAGTACTCTCTCTTGGTAGTGAGTCTGAACAAGTGAGCCTGAACACTACACTACAATAAAGGTTATGTATTGCCTACCTTTAGCTCCATGTTTCTTCTTTGGACTGTCCAGTTCCACAAAGAACTCTGTGAACCTCACTCAGCAGTATGACACCATGCATTTGATTCCCAGCCCCCCACTCCCGCCTTGATCATCTTATTGTTTGTATAGCATTGTGATCTGGAGAGATAATTTGAAGTATTTTGATGTTTTAAATTTGTTGCTGCTTGCTTTGTGGACTAATATATGGTCTATTTTGGAGAATGTCTCATATACCCTGAAAAAGAATGCATATTGTACTATTTGTGAAGAAAGTAACAAATAGAAACCGAATTTGATGTGCAAAAATTCATCAAAAACTCAATAAAATAGAATTTTAAAAAATAATAATTAGATTAAATTTTTAGAACATCTTAAGACCTTTCAGATAAATGTGCATGTGAGTGTGTCTGTGTGTGTTTAAACCACACATTCCATTCCAGTTTTGGTTTATAAAGTATCATCACTGCAACAACCTCTGATATTGCCAATGTCAGCAAATACTATTACATTTCTACAACAGATTTTGTTCCCTTTAATATAATAACTGTTATTGTGTGTTTTGTATTGGAAATATTCATTTGCATTATGTAAATTTAAAATGACCACAACAATCCTATTTTATGTCACTATGCATAGCTAATTTTAGGTTGGCTTTACTTTCTTAAGAATTCCAAGCACTATTTTATTAAACCTGATCCTCTTTTACCTCTGCATCTATGGTTGTAGGTACCCTCAGTAAATTTCTTTTTAAACTAAGAGTGTTATTTTAAACACTCCTTGGGCTCTATTTCTCGCATTTCTTTTTCTTTTTTTTAAATGCTTTATTGTGAATTATGTGATCGTTTACATGGGAGGACATCAGCTTCACATTCATCCCGTCATATATCGTTTCCTTGCCATAGTTACAATCCTTTCCGTGCATCATCCATCAACCAAAGGGTATATCCCGCAAGCCTGCCCCCCAATCATCCACATACCACCCCTGTCCCTCTCCGGGTCCAAAGTCTCCAGTGGTTCCATCTCCCCACGTCATCATCTCTGCCTCCATCCCTGGCATCATTGCTTCTCTGGGTAGGGTTCCATTCTCAGCTCTTCTCCTTTGATGGTCCCAGGGACCATCATAGACTGCAAGGTAAATCACTCCCCTCCCTTTGCCCTAAAACATCTACCTTTATATTTCCAGTCCTTACAATCAGTCCTGATAACAATTATTCACTATTGTATCGCAAGAGACCTATCCGCATCTCCTTTCATCAGGCCTGACTAGGCAGAATGGATACTACTCAGTGGAGATTCTACCTTGCTCCACGTCCTCTGGATCTAGGTTCCCTCTTGAAAGCTTGTAAACCAGTCACTTCTTGCCTCTGTAGACACACCCCCTCCCCAATTCTGGGTAGCCAATGTCCAAGTTGCCCATCCCTGTCCTCTCCGTGTGCAGAGGAGGTGAGAATGATCCTCACTGTGAAGATTTGTTCACTCTTTTGAGCTATTGCTTCCATAGGTGTGTATCAAGTTCATCAAATTGTATCAGATTACTCTTTTTCCCCTCTTCATTCTTCTTCTGGTTGAGTTCTGATCATCTAGCCATTAAAGCCAGGACAAGTGGGTATTATCTGCAAGTGTGGGTGTACTTATGGATGTGCCCTCTCTTCTTATCAGCTGGATGCTTCACTCTCCACTAGTCCTCTGTGGCTATGTCACTGACTCTGGGTCCAAGAGTCCCATGGACTTGACACACTGCTGGCCAACCAGGTCTCTATCTGGGTTCACAGGCGTCTACTGAGCATTGCAGGGCTTAGCATCTTCATTGCTGTTTTTACCTCACTTCCCCTTATGTATCGGTGACGAACGTGGTCCCTATTCAGAGCATGCATTCCCATTGAGCCTTAGTCATAGAAGGGCTTGAGGGGGACCTGACCACTTGCCTTGATGTCTCCTGGGTGAGCCACTTATTAGTTCTTGTAGTATCAGTCAGCCTCCCTATATTTTTTTGTATTTTTCTTGTCAGTCTTTCTTTCAGGAAGTATCTTCTGTTCTTCTGGCCACTCCAGGCTGGTCTGCTTGTCCTTTCAAGTAGAAATTTCCCCTCAGAAGATTCTGGATGCTGTTCAGGATTCCATCTATGGTCTTGTGTAATGCAGAGGCTCCACAAGAAGCCTCCTTTGCTGGGCACGTTGTATCCCCCTTTTAGGTTTTCCAATCAGTTATTGGCAGAAGACGGACTTACAAGCTTTCTATGGTGGTATTTCTGGCTATTCCTTTCTCTCCCCCTCCAGTGTCTCTTTTATAGCAGTCTGTCAGGGGAACTAAGATTGCACAGACAGCCAAGCATCTTTTAACATCCCCCACCACTTTTCCCCATTCAAACCATGTTTCAATCTCTGTATCCCAGAGCCCTGTTGTTCCAAGATTTTGCATACATCATTACTTGCCTCTGTCCCTCTTCAGTTTAGAATTCATTCTATTGCATTTCATTTCATTGCAGTGATTAAAATTCCCTCTGTGCATCCTCAAATAACCAAAATATACACCCCACAGGCCCACACACCCTGGCTGTCAGCAAACAGCTCCTCTCCTTCCCTGAAGCCTGTGTCCCCAGCCATGCCATCTGTCCATGCCATCATAGTCCCCCACCATTTTGAGTCTTGGAAGTTTCCAGCTCCCCGCTCAAGGTATTACAGTTAGTTATAGGCTGAATACAGGCTCAGATGTTTTCTGTTGTGATTTTCCTGGCTGCCCCCCCCCACCAAGTGTCTGTTTCACAATGGTAGCAAGGGAAACCAAGATTAAAAGGACAGCCAAGCATCGTAACATTATTCCTCTCTTTTCCCCTTTCAAGCTATGTCTCAATCCCTGGATCCTGAAGCCCTGTTATTCCAAGGTTGAGCATACCTTATTGTTTAGCTCTGTTCCACCTAGCCCATGCAAACCTGCCTAACCATTCTACCATCTGCCTGTTCTTCTTTTCCCCTTTCCCCTCCTTGTGTATTGCCAGGCTTCCCCACTGCCCTCCCCTAACCCCTACCCCCCCCTCCCAGGCTCTCCTGTATCTATTCCCTACCCTGTGCTCTTTCTCCCCCCCACCCCCCGCTCCCCCCCTCTCATCTCATACATACTGGTGATCAGCAGTTATATATATAGATTTTTTCCCCCCTTTGGTTGGGTTCTTTTTCTTAGTGTTTTACAATAATGGTCTTATGCAGTATTTCTCCTTTTGTGACTGACTAATTTCACTCAGCATAATGTCCTCAGGGTTCATTCATGTTATGCGATTGCTAACAGCTTCCTTGTAGTTCTTCAAGGTAGCATAGTATTCCATTGAGTGTATGTACCACAGTTTGTTATCCATTCTTCAATTGATGGGCATTTTGGTTGTGTCCATTTTTTTGCTATAGTAAATAGTGCTGCTTTGAACATTGGTGTGCATATATCTACTCGTGTTATGGCTCGTATTTCTTGTGGGTAAATACCAAGCAGAGGAATTGCTGGGTCATATGGTACTTCTATTTCCAACCTTCTGAGGAAGCACCATATTGCTTTCCACAGTGGTTGGATCATTTTGCATTCCCACCAACAAAATAGGAGGGTCCCAGTCTTTCTGCATCCTCAACATCATTTGTCATTCTCTGCTTTTTTGATCTTTGCTGTTACTGGTGATGTGAGATGAAATCTCATTGTTGTTTTGATTTGCATCTCTCTGATGGCTAGTGATCGTGAACATTTCTTCATATGTTTGTTGGCTACCCGGACCTCTACGTGAAGTGTCTGTTCATGTCCTGTGCCCATTTTTATTTGGATTATTTGTCTTTTTCTTGTAGCGGTGTTGTAATGTCCTATATATTTTAGAAATGAGTCCCTTATCTGATGTGTCATTGCAAAAGATTTTTTCCCATTCTGTGTTCCCTTTTTATGCTTTTGGTGAAGTCTTTAGATGTGCATAAGTTTTTAATGTTTAGTATGTCCCACTCATCAATTTTGTCTATTTTTTTGTACTTTTCAAAATGTGTTATTGTTGTTGTTAAGTACTGTGGAGTCAGTTCCGACTCATAGTGACCTTGCACAGGGTTTCTGAGGCTGTAAATCTTTACAGGAGCAGAACACCTCATCTTTCTCCCACGGAACTGCTGATAGTTTCGAACTGCTGACCTTGTGATTCACAGCCCGATTCGTAACCATTATGCTGTGGTAGTCTGCATATGCCCTGAATTAGCGCAATCACATTTGTCCCTATTTTTTCATTGATAACCTTCATAATTTTGGGGTTCACATTTTGATCTTTAATCCATGATGAGTTGGTTTTTGTATAGGGCATGAGGCAAAGGTCTTGTTTCAGTCTTTTACATATCGCTTTCCAGTTCTGCCAGCAACATTACTTTGTCAAAAATCATTTGGCTGTATGTGATTGAGTTAATTTCTGTATTCTCAATTCTGTTCCATTGATCAGTGTATCTTTCACTGTATAAGTACCAGGCTGTTTTGACCACTGTAGCCATGTAGCAAATTTTGAAATCAGGGAGTGAGAGGCTTCCAACCTTGTTCTTCTTCTGAAGCAGGGCTTTGCTTATCCTGGGTCTCTTTCCTTTCCATATAAAGTTTGTAATTGTCTTTTTCATCTCTTTGAAGAATGTAGTTGGAATCTGGATTGGGATTGCATTATATGTGTAAATTGCTTTGGGCAGTACTGACATTTTCACAATGTTGAGTCTTCCTAGCCAGGAACATGGTATGTTCTTTCACTACTGTTAAGTCTCTTTTGGTTTCATGTAGTAGTGTTTTGTAATTTTCTTTTATAAATCCCTTGTTTCTGTGGTTATATTTATTCCTAAATATTTCATCCTTAATGCAGCTTTTGTAAATGGTATTGCTTTCTTAATGTCCTTTTCAGTGCTATCGCTATTGCTATAGAGAAATCCAACTGATTTTTGTATGTTGATCTTAAAACCTGCCACTTTGCTGAATCTTTCAATGAGGTCTAGCAGTTTTTTTGCTGAGTCTTTGGGATTTTCTATGTATAGGATCATATTGTCTGCAAATAAGGAGTGTTGTACTTCCTTTTTGCCAATGTAGATGCCTTTAATTTCTCTATCATGCCGTATAGCACTGGCTAAAACTTCCAGCACAATATTGATTAGGAGTGGTGATAAAGGGCATCCTTGTCTGGTTCCTATTCACAGAGGGAAGGCTTTCAGTTTCTTTACATTGAGAGTGATGTAGGCTGTTGGTTTTGTATATATGCTCTTGGTTATGTTGAGGAATTTCCTTTCAATTCCTACTTTGTTGAGTGCTTTTTTCAGGAATGGATGTTGGATTTTGTCAAATACCTTTTCTGCATCAATCGATATGATCATGTGGTTCTTTTCTTTTTTCTTATTTATATTATGGATTACGTTGATTGTGTTTCTGATGTTGAACCATCCTTGCATCCCTTTAATGAAACTCACTTGGTCATGATGTATTATTTTTTTGATGTGCTGTTGGGATTCTGTTGGCTAGGATTTTGTTGCGAATTTTTGCATCTATGTTCATGAGGGATATTGATTTATAGTTTTCTTTTTTACTGATGTCCTTTCCTCGTTTTGGTATGAGGGTTATGCTTGCCTCATAAAAAGTTTTTGGGAGTTTTCCATCCTCTTCTATATTGTGGAATAATTTGAGTAGGATTGGTGACAGTTCTCCCTGAATGCTTGGTAGAACTTACCCATGAAGCCATCTGGGCCTGGACTTTTGTTGGTTGGAAGTTTTTTATGACCTAATCAATTTCTTCTTTTGTTATGGGTTTGTTCAAGTTTTCTACTTCATTTTGAGTAAGTTTAGGTAGCTCGTGTTTTTCTAGAAATATATCCATCTCATCTAAGTTTTTGAATTTGTTGTAGCACAACTCTTCATAGTATTCTGTTTTATCCTTTTGATTTAATTTGGTTCTGTTGTGACTTCACCCATGAGGTTTCTAATGTGAGTTATTTGTGTCCTTTCCTTCTTTTTTTTGTTTTGTTTTGTTTTGCCAATGATTTGTCAATTTTATTAATCCTTTCAAAGAACCGTTGATTCTTTCCATAATCTTTTGGTTTTCCTCTTGTTTATTTCTGCTCTTTATTATTTCTGTTCTTTTGGTGACTGTAGGCTTCCTCTACTGGTCTGCTTCTAATTGTTGAAGATGCTGTGTTACTGTGTTGATTTGAGTTCTTTCTTCTTTTTGGATGTATGCATTTGTCACATTAAATTGCCCTCTCAGCCCTGCTTTGGCAGTGTTCCAAAGATTTTGATATGTTGTGTTTTCATTCTCATTTGTGTCACTTTTCAGCAGGGTGTTGTTCATTTTCCATGTATTTGACTTTATTGCCTTGGTCTTCTTATTGTTGATTTCTAGTTTTATAGCATTATGGTCTGAGACGATTCTCTGTAGAATTTTGATGTTTGTAAATTTATGGAAGCTTGCTTTGTCACCTAGCACATGGTCAGTTCTGGAAAATGTTTCATGAACACTGGAGAAGAATGTATATTGTACTGTTGTTGGATTGAATGCTCTGTATACATCTATGAGGTTAAGGTGGTTGATTATGTTGTTTAGTTCCTCTGTAACGTTATCGAGTTTCTTTCTGATTGTTCTGTCCCTTTTTGAGAGGGGTGTGTTAAAATCTCCCACTATAAATGTAGATGTATCTATTTCTTTAATTCCAATAAGGTTTGCTTCATGTATCTTGGTGCTCTTTCATTGGGAGCATATATATTTATTAGGGTTATGTAGTCTTGCTCAATTGATCTTTTGATCATGAGATAATGTCCTTCTTTGTCTCTTATGCTGGTTTTTATCATAAAGTTCACTTTGTTGGAGATTAGTATTGTCACTTCTGCTTGTTTATTGTTGCAGTTAGCTTGGTAAATTGTTTTCCATCCTTTAACTTTAAGTCTGTTTTTGTCTTTGTGTGTAAGGTGTGTCTCTTGTAGGCAGCGTATTGAAGAGTCTTGTTTTCTTATTCATTCTACCACTGTCTGTCTCTTCACTCACTCGTGCATTCAATCCATTGACATTCAATGTAATTATCGTATGAATTCATTTCTGACATTATATTACTTTTTTAGTGGTGCTGTTTCTTCTTTTGTCCTGCATGCCTTCTTGTGTTGGGTTTGTGTTTTTTGTGCTATTTCTTGTCAGTTTCTTTTTAGTTTTCATGTTTGCTTGTTCGGCTTGGAAATTAATTTTTATGATAAGTTGTGAAGTATTAACTTTCTTTGGGGTTACCTTGTAGGCAACTAAATTCTCTCTCTATTTAAAATAATCCATTGTATCCTTTAATTCACCTGGCATCCTCACCACTTGGGTCTCTGTTGCTACGTTTGTCCCTTCTTTGACATTGATATAATTTTGATCTTTGATTGACCTCCCAAGTCCTTTGAGTTTGTTGTTGTAGTTTTGTTCTGTTCTGGATTCTGCTGTCTGTTGACTGAGTTCCAGGTGGTGTTGCCACGCCTTTCAGTCTCTGTTTGTTGCCTGTTCTTATTGGTTTTCAGTCCAAAGAACTCCTTTTAGGATGTTTTGAAGTGCTGGGTTGGTTTTGATAAAAATCTCTCAGATTCTATTTATCATGGAATGTCTTGATCACACTATCATATTTAATTGATAGTTTTGCTGAATACATGATTCTTGGTTGACAGTTTTTTTCTTGTAGGATTTTGTATATGTCTCCCCATTGCCTTCTTGCCTGCATGGTTTGTTCTGAATAGTCAGAGCTTAATCTAATTTGCTTGCCTTTATAAGTGACAATTCTCTTCTCCCTGGACGCTTTTAGTATTCGATCCTTGTCGTTGATTTTGGAGAGCTTGATTTTTATATGTCTTGGAGACTTTCTTTTGGAGTCTTTCCTTCCTGGGGTATGTTCGGCTTCTTGAATGTTTATCTTTTCATCTTTCAAGATGTTAGGGAAATTTTCTACCATAAGCTCTTCAACTGTCTCCTCTGTGGACTTAATCTGATTCTTCCTGTTCCTGAATGCCACTAATTATTTCGTTATTCTTCTTCATGTTATCCAGCATGTATCATAGACTCTCTTCAGATTTTTTTTTTGTTCTTTTATCCGCTTGCTCTTCTATCTTAGCAGTATTGAGAGATTTGTCTTCCAGTGTGCTAGTTCTGGCCTCCATCCCTTCTATTCTGCTCCTTTCCCCTTTCAGCATATTGTGCATATTTGATATCTTGTTATTGATCATCTGGACATCTTTTGGCAGGTTTTGAATTGTTTCCAATGCTGTATCAATCTTATTTGATTGCTCCTGTAGTGCTTTCCTGACTTCTTCCTTGTTTTCCTCCACCCCTTTTCGGAGCATTTGATTTTGTTTCCATATCATTCTTCTGAATTCTTTCTCAGGCATATCCAAAACCTTCTCTTCTCCCTGTATAAAGCCTTTGTCTCTCTCCAGCTCATTTGCATCAGCTACTCTCTTCTGGTTTTGGATGTATTTTAATATCATTTGTTTTTTATTTGTCATGATAGTTATGTGGGGTTTTTTGTTTTTTGTTTTTTTTAAAGCTTAAGTGAATATTTGTTGTTTGTTTTTAAGTTTATTGGGTGTCTCCTGGTGAATATGATTAGGTGATAGGCTTCCCTTTATGCATGTAATGCTTAGTGGGTGTTGTTGGGTCTTGTCTCAGTGGTGGAATATTAAGGGATATGCTTATAGTTTGGCTCTATGGCCATGATTGCTGTCTCCTCTTGGATAATGTAGGGAGAAAAAGCTCCCACCTCCAGGAAAGATGTGTGATCAAAAGTACCAAAAGAAGAAGTAATATAAATGCATAGCAAAAATCACCACTTTGGAACAAAAATGAAGCTGTGGTCAACTGTCCCAAGCTACACCATCAGCATGTGCAGTTAGAAGCCTCCAGCAGGTGGTGGGGTTGTCCACTCTCTCAGGCCCCTCCTATAGTCACTATAGTAGAGGTTCGCAGCTAGATATTGGGGAGTTAATGGGAGAAAGATTGTCCACTATTTTTGTCTATGAAGGTCAGTTAGGTATCTGAATGTGCACAGCACAATTCTCGGGATGATTGAGTCCTTTTTTGCTGGCATTTTACAGATTGCTTTGAATTGGTCCTGTGCAGGGAGCTCAGACAGCGCAGTGGCCATGAATGGGGCCATGAACCACAAGGTCAGCAGCTTGAAACCACCAGCCACACCATGGGAGAAAGGCGAGGTGCTCCTCTCCTGCACAGACTCACAGCCCTGGAAACTCTACACAGGGTCATCTGGAGTCAGAACCTACTCCATGGTGTTCCTCTGTTAAGGGTCCCACTGGGGAAACTTTTGGGTCTGTGGCTCCACAGGTGATGTCATAAGTCGTCACCAAGCTCCTTCTCTGTGTACCATGGGAAAACTGTTCTGACTGATGTCCGGGCTGAGCATTGAAGGTGGGATAGGGAGAAATGTGTAGTCTCCCGTGTCTCTTTTTTGTTTTTTGCACATGCCTCTGCACTGATTTTAGTGTTTTTTTTTGTTTTTTTGTTTTTTTTCTGAGCCAGACTGGCTTTAGCCCTGCCCTCTAAACTTTGCCAGGGTGGGGTAGTCACCCAGGGATCCTGTGTCCAGATTCCTAACTCACCGTATTTTCCGTAATATCATGATTTTTTTCTCTTGCAAGTGCGGGAAACTGATGTCCTGGATCTTATGGTAGATACAAAGCTCTGGAGTTGTTCTATGAGCGCTTCCTTCATGAGCTCCCCCTCCCTTCTCACCGGAGTGTACCCTACCTGGTTTTCGCTGCTATAGCCCAAAACTCTCACATTTCTTCTTATATAACTCGATTTGTTGTTGTTTTTTTAATGGCAATATAAGCTTCCCCCATTCCTGAAAGACTGGAAACTTTTCAGTGTTCTGAGCCTTTTTCTCATCATAAGCAGAGGAACCTTGCTGCAAATCCAATTCTAGTATAATCTCCATGAAATCATTCTGCTTACACCCCACTTGGATAGAAATGATCTCTGTGAGACTTGAAGTGGAGACTGTCACTTTAATCTTCAACATTCAACTTAGATTTGATTGTAGTGAGCTGGCCTCCACTTGAGGACAGAGACTATTCACTGCAACCCACATTAAATAATTTTCACTCCACCCTGAGATTAAGTTCAGCATTTTCCTGGCAAGTTGTAGTATTATTGTTGGATACCGAAATAGCACTCTTCCTTACAGGGCTCATGCTGGTTCTGAGAATACACTTTTTGACTTGAATCTCTATGTTATTGATTAGTTTGTGCTAGCCAAGGTTTAAATGATGAGTGTTTTATAGTCCATGTTGGAGATAAAAATAAAAATCATACAAAAGATCACGTATTGGTCGAAAGCATAACGAAGCACAACTTTACTTATGTATTTCAGAAGTCCGTAAAGGTTAGTGTGTGTGTGTGTGTGTGTGTGTGTGTGTGTGTGTGTGTGTGTGTGTGTGTGCTGGCTTTAAAACATGTGAAATAAATACACATTTAACCATTTTTCTTTGATGATAAAGCTCATGGTAGAAATGTTAAATTAAGAATATGCAGTCTCATACTTTAATGCAATCTTTAGAGTGGTGAAATAATTATGCTATTTACATCTGAAAATATTATATAAGGTACTTTCATTCATTTGTAATGCTGTAATTGTCTGTTGGTCTCTTTGATGAAGCTAAATTGAGGAGCCATGCGTACAAAATAGGACAATAGTTAACTCTAGCTGCTTGGAAGTTACTGTTATTTTCTCCTGGTGCTTACACACAGGAAAAAATTAAATAAGCCAAATTGCTAAGTGTTCTCATCTTATATATGTCCAGATATTGATATATCCAAATACTTGCCAGATTTTAATAGTTCTATGACTCAGCTTCTTCAATCATAAAATAAAGGGGCATTTACCAAATTTTTTCTTAATCACTTACCTTTCAGTATTAGAATCTGAAATACTGTTTCTGTGAGCCAGCAAGCAAATAAATAAGTGACCAATTGTGGGAAAATTTAATTGATGCTGGAAAAAAGAGGTTTTGTGCCATAGGATATTTCTGTGTTCAGTTCTGCGTGGCTTGGGTTGTGGCGTAAAATACTTCATTTCTTTAAGTACCAGTTTCTCCAAAAGTGAAATTCAAATAATTTTAGAGCCCTACCAACCTGAGTCTACGGCTAATCTGTCAGTTTGCCCTATTGTGGTGGCTTGTGTGTTGATGTGATACTGAAAACTATACCACCAGTACTTTAAATACCAGGAGAGTCAACACCAATATCCTGGTAAGTGGAGAAAAGAATAAATGTTGGGAGCTGCTGAGCCTGAGCTCGCTCTCCACCTCAGGGGTCCAGCAAAAGTTGTCCTGAGGGTGTCTGCCTGGACAAAAGTCCATAGCTCAAGGGGGAAGTGACCTTTAGCTCAGTTCACTGTAGAGCTAGTCAGTAGGCAAGCATGCAAACATTTCTGCTTGCCTACAGATACCAAAGACTGGTTTTTCTAGCAATTGTTTGTCTTAGTTGTTCTTGGATAATTGCTCTCTGTACCCGGAACTAGGTCTACCCCAGAGAAACTTTCCTTTTCCTGCTTTTGAGCACTATATAATAAACCAGCTGCCAGGAGTTGTGGCCCCTCGATCTTCTATCAGAGGTCAACAGCCCACGTGGCCCAACTTTATTCTTAATCTTGTATCTGTTGTTTTCTTTTCATCTTCCATCGCCCCTACTCGAGAGCTTCACAGCTGTGCCACAGCAAATGAAATTATCAAGGATTTTATTGTACTTGGATCCATAATCAATGCTCATTGAAGCGGAAGTTTAAAGAATCAGTTGATGGATTGCATTGTCAACACATAAACAAATACTGAGCATCCCTGGTGGCACAGTGGATAAACCCTTGACTACTAACTGAAAAGTTGACAGTTCAAACCAATGAACTGCTCTGTGGAAGAAAGATGTGGTAATCTGCTTCCATAAAGGTTAAAGCGTTGGAAACCCAATGGGTCATTTCTACTCTGTTCTATGGGGATGCTGTGAGTTGAAATTGACTTGATAACCATGGTTTCTTTTTTGTTGTTGTTGGTTTGGATCAGTTCCATACTAGCTCTCTTCTAGATGTTAAGGACTTATCAGTAAGCAAAACAGTCCATATCCCTACCCTCCTGAGAAGAAAACACTGTAAATGAATAAAATGTATACTAGGTTTAATGATGTAAGTATAGTGAAGAAACTGAAAATAGGAGATAAGGATAGATAGCAATGGACATTTAAAATAATGTTATCAGAAAAGGAATCAGTGAGAAGGTAACATTTCAGTAAAGAAACTGGTGATCAAGTGAACTAGGAAGAGAAGACTGTTTCAGACAGAGGAAGGAACACATTGAAAGAAATGAGAGAGCAAGTTGTTGAGCCATTTGAAAGAAATTATAATTCTGACATTTATTAGCCATATACCTATATCATCACCATTAACATGGCATGTGCCACTAATTGTTCCTCAGTGTCCACTCCCCAAATTTCACCAGGGTCCATGGACACCAGCTAAAGAGCAGCCTCCCATGTAGCTAGATGTGGCGATGTTCTCTCCAGTGGTATATGAATGAAGTGATTTGTGCAATCTGTGAGTCTCATCGTTACAAAAAGATCTGTTTGTTACCCACTTATTATCTCTTTCCCCTTCCTGCTCTCTGAAAAACTTACTCAAAACTAGACCTTGGGCATACAAAATAAAAGACTGTAGGGTTACTCTACACCACTAGACTTCTCACCTCTGGATCTTTGTTTGAGAAAAAGAAATTTTTATCTAGAATAGCAATATAGGCTTTTCTTCCCCAGCTTAATTATTAACCCCTTTTCATTCTAATAATGTTCTGTCCCAGATAATAAATGACCTTAGCTCTAAATAGGCAAGAGGTTATTTTTATAGTATGTGCTTATCCTCCTACCTTAAGAAATATTTTACCACAATAAGCATTATTGGTTAACTACATGATTTGTTATAAAGAGATTTCTCACTTTTGAACTACCTGAAAGAGAGCGACAGATACTTTCTTATAGTCTGAATGTGAAACTGGACAAAGTTTACAAAGCCTCTGAAGATCAAGGCACAGTGAAACACAAAAAAAGGCAGCTCAGCACAAGTAGTATATTCCTGAAGAGTGTGGCTTTCAAACCTGTATTGTCATTGCAGGGTCACAATGAAGATTACTTGCGCATTTAAAGACAGAAAAGGCCAACACACTCCACAGAGACACCCAAGTCATAGCCTAGAATTTAACCAGAAAGAGCAAGGGATAAAACCATCCCAGGTTTGGGGGAGGGAAATCATATGCACAAGATCTCCTTTGATAATTGAAGTAAATAATTATTATTTTAAAACCTTTTTGAACATCTTGCACCTTATAAAAGTCGATGGCACAAAGACTAAATGTTGAAAAGGTTTGAGAATGTAAGCCTGTCTTTGTTTAGAAATATCTGGACAAGAAAATTCCTCCACCTCTCCATCACTTAGCACTGCCTGCCTTGTGATAATCAGGCCTAATTGCATTATACCTTTTATTTTTGTCTTCACGATCCATCAAGGAGCCCTCATTTTTATTTCCATTTCTTTCTTTGTATCTTCTTTTCTGTGCCCTTTTCTGGCCAGCACCCAACCCCAAAAACATTTCTCCAGTGCCTAATGGTAATTACCTGTATTCCTAATTTCATTTCCGAATGGTACTTTCACTGTTTTGCTCTGAGACCTGATGCTCCTATGACTCTACAGCTTGTCTACAGTTCTCTCAGTAGATGACTTGTTTTTTTCTCTTGTTTCATCCTGGAGCATTATTAGGGTTCTCCTTGTTCCTCCTTTTGCTTTCAGACATTTCTATCCATGTACTTAAAAAAAAAAAAAGTAAAGCAGATTAAACAGACTACACACCATCAATGAATCATCTTTTCTTAGTCATTCTGGATTATTCCTCAATTTTTTTAGTACTGGAAAGGTAGAGTTTGAGTAGTTCAGACAGAAATCAGGTGGTCTCCAAAGCTCAAAATATTCACTATCTGGCTCTTTACAGAGAAAAAAAAAATA
>NW_006408546.1:22727853-22743395 GCF_000296735.1 Chrysochloris asiatica | reverse complement strand
TTCTCCTGGAAAACAATTTGAAATCATTTCTAAGTAAATTGTAAATCAAGTTAATACCTTTGCTGGTTCCATCTGCTTGTATTATCAGACTTTGCTTTTGTTACTACAGAATAAAGTATATTCTTGTATTTGATCTAGATCTTCTTTCATTTACTTAATAAGTCACTTCATTTTCCCACCTTCTGGATCATTTTTACCTGCAAACAAACATTCTTTCAATTTTTCCAATCTTAAAATCTATTCCTTTGACTTCCATTTTTCTCTTCAACTAATGACCTATTTTTTTAGTTTATCTTTACACAAAAGTGTCTCAAAATCAGTCTCACCATCTACATTCTCTTCTGAGCTCACTCAAATCAGGCTTTTGTTGCTATCATTCAACTAGAATTTCTCTTTTTAGAGTCACCAAGGATTACTATGTTGCTAAATTCAATTGATGTGTTTCCAGTTCTTTTCATACTTGTTCTATCAGTAACGTTTAAAACAGAGAATCACTCCATCCTACTTCAAACACTTTGTCAGCAGGGTACTAGGACAAAATGCTCTGCTGAGCTTGCTCTTGCTTCCCTGGCTACTTGCCTAACTTTCTTTGGCATCTAAACTTTAGTGTGCCTCCTAGAGAACTTAGCATTGTGGTTACGAATCGGGCTGTGAGTTGCCAGGTCAGCAGTTTGAAACTACCAGCTGTTCCAGGGGAGAAAGATGAGGCTTTCTGTTCCTGTAAAGATTTACAACCTCATAAACCCTGTACAGGGTTGCTACGATTTGGAATCGACTCCACAGCACATAACCACCAACAACCACACCTTCTCTAAGGAGCTCAGGTAGCGTAGTGGTTATGAATTGGGCTGCTAAACTCATGGTCAGAAGTTCAAAACTACCAGCTGTTCCACAGGAGAAACATAAGGCTTTCTGTTCTTGTAAATATTTACAGCATGGGAAACCACGTACAGGATTACTATGAGTCGGAACTGACTTCACAGCGCATAACAACAACAGCACCTTCTCTTGGTCATCTGATCAAATCACATGTGTTTGAGTACTATCCCTAACCGATGACTCCCCAACCTCTCTCTACTCTGAGTTCCAGACTCATACACCCAACTGCTTATAAACTTCATAAATTTGTCAAACCTTGAACTCTTAACCTTGTTCATTACTAAATTATGCTCCTCCTATAATCTTCCTCATTCCAGAACATAACGGATATGTTTGTAGCTGTATTGGCCTAAACTTTTGATTTAGTTGGACCTTGATCTTCTTATATTTCACATCTGAAAATCTTGTGGGATCTACCTTCTAAATACGTACATAGTATGTTCATTTCTCACCATTTTTGTCTGTTACTACGATGTTGATATTCATGTTCAATAGCCTCCTTACTGTTCTTTATAGTCAACCCTTTCCCACAATAGTTTATTGTAGACATCAGCATAAAAACCGGAATCAATCTTTTTAGCTTAAGTCATGTGATATCATTTCTCTACTGAAAACCTTCTATTAGTTTCTTTGCTCCGAGTACAAAGTAAATCCTCACAGTAGCCTTTGTTGTTGCTAAGTGCCTTCGAGTCAATTCCAAGTAATCTGGATTGAATTCCAAGTGACTGGATAGGATATCTGAGGAGAGCCTGGTTTATTTGACCTACCGACCCTGTGGGTCAGACCGACCTTGTGGTCCAGTGCGTTATCCTACAGTGCCACACCAGGACTCTATAGTCTGGCTCCTCAAACCATTCGGCTTTCCCTGTAACTATGATCCCCTTGTGCGCTATCTGCTCCAGCTTTACTGACTTCCTTGGCTCGAACATCTAGAAGTGTTTTACCTCTGGGCCTTTACGCTTACTCATCCTCCCTGCCCTCTTCTATCACTTCCTAAGTGCTATTTCTTCTTTATTTTTCTCTTCTTTGTTGTTATTATTAGGTGCCATCAAGTCACTTCTGACTCATAGTGAATCTATACACAACAGAATGAAAACACTGTCTGGTCCTGGGCCATCCTCATAAGTGTTATTCCTTTTGAGCACGTTGCAGCTGCCACAGTTTCAATCCAGCTCCTTGGGAGTCCGCCTCTAATTCACTGGCTCTCCACTTTGCCAAGCAAGATATCCTTCTCTAGAGAGTGATTCCTTCTGATAATGTGCTCACAGTATGAGAGATGAAATCTTGCCTTCATGGCTTCTAAGGAGCATTCTGAATAACCTTCTTTTAAGACAGATTTATTTGTTCTCCTGGCAGTCTGTGATACTTTTATTATTCTTCTCCAACACCATACTTCAAGTGCATCAATTCTTTAATGGTCTTCCTTATTTATTGCCCATCTTTCATGCATGCATATGCAGCTATTGAAAATGCCATGACTTTGGTTTGGTGCACCCTACTGCTCAAGGAACTCTGATAGCATAGTGGTTATGAATTGAGCTGCTAACCTCTAGGTCGGCAGTTTGAAACTACCAGCGGTTCCACGGGATAAATATGAGGCTTTCTGCTTCTGTAAAGATTTACAGCCTCAGAAACCCTGTGCAGGGTCACTATGAGTCGGAACTGACTCCAACATACTTAACAACAATAACAACCCTACTGCTCAAACTATTATCTTTGTTCTTTAGCATTTTAAAGAAACCTTTTACAAATGAATTGCCTAATACAGTATGTCATTTGATTTCTTGACTACTGTTTCCATGAATGCTGATTGTGGATCCAAGAACATGGAATCTTTGACAACTTCAATCTTTTCTCCATTTATCATGATGTTATTTAATGGTCCAGTTGTGAGGATTTTTGTTTTCTTTGCATTGAGGTGCAATTCATATTGAAGGTTTTAGTATCTGATCCGTAAGTAATTTAAGTTCTCTTCATTTTCAGCAAGGAAGAGTCTATCATCTGTATATTGCAGGTTGTTAATGAGTCTTCGTCCTCACCTGATGCCATGTGCTTCTTCATGTAATATAGCATTTTAAATTATTTGTTCAGCATACAAATTGAAAAGAGTATGGTGAGATAATACAACGCTGGAACACACCTTTCCAGATTTTAAATCATTCAATATCCCCTTGTTACAACAACTGCCTATTGATATAAATACAGGGTCCTTATGAGCACAATTAAGTATTCTAGAATACCCATGCTTCAGAATGGTATCCATACTTTGCCATGATCCACACAGTTAAAGTCCTTTGAGTAGTCAATAAAGCACAAGTAAACATCTTTCAGATGTTCCCTCCTTTTAGCCAAGATCCATTTGATGTCAGCAATGATATCCCCAGTTCTGTGCCCTCTTCTGAATATGGCTTGAATTTCTGGCAGTTTCCTGTAAATATACTGTTGCAATAGCTTTTAAATTCTCTTCAGCAACATTTTACCTGCATGTGATATTAATGATACTGCTCAGTGATTTTTTTCATTCTAACTGGTCATCTCTGTTTAGAATGAGCACAAAATCTCCAATTGGTTAGTTAGTCAGGTAGCTAGCTGTCTTTTGATTTCTTTTTGGCAAAGATGACTGGGTGTGTTCCACCAGTTTTTTGTTTTTGTTTTAAAAGATTTCAATTTCTATTCCTTCAATTCCTTGAGACTTACTTTTTGCTAATGTCAGCAGTGTAGCTTGGACCTCTTCCTTAGGCATTATCAACTATTGATCATATACCTCTTGAAAAGGTGGACCATCAATCATGTCATTTTGGTGTAATAAGTCTGCTAATTGCTTTTACCTTCTTTTGATGTTTTCTGTGTAATTTTGCCTATAGAATCCTCCAATATTGCTACACTAGGCTTGAATTTTTTGTTCAATTCTTTCAGCGTAAGAAATACTAAGTATATATATATTTTTTCCTTTTGGTGTTCTAACTCCACTTCTTTGCACATTTTACTATAATATTTACTTTGCCTTCTTGAGCTGCCCTTTGAAATGTTCTGTCCATCTCTTCTACTTCCTCATTTCTTCCAGTTGTGGTAACTTGTCTACATTCAAGAGCTAGTTTCAGAGTCTTTTCTGACATTCATTTTTGTCTTTTCTCTCTTTCCTGTCTTTTTAATGACCTTTTGCTTTCTTCATGGGTGATGTTCTTGATGTTATCCCACAAATCTTCTGGTTTTTGGTCATTAGAATCAAATGCATCAAATCTGTTCTTGAGATGGTTTCTAAATTCATGTGGGATACCTTCAAGGTCATACTTTGGCTCCTGTGGACTTGTTTATTTTCTTCAGCTTCAGCCTGATCTTGGATATGAGCAATTCATAGTTTGTTCCAGTTTTTCCCGGGCCTTGTTTTGGCTTATGACATTGAACTTAGCTATCATATCTTCCCAGAGATGTAGTCAGTTTGATTGCGGTGTATCCCACCTGGCAAAGACCATGGGTATAATCACCTTTTGCACTTTTATAAAAAGGTACTTGTGATGAATAAGTAAAATTCTATCATGTGATCTCCAGCAACATTTCTATCACCAAGGCTCTTTGTTCTCAACGTTCACATTCCAATCAGCAGTAACTATCAATACATCATGTTTGCATGTTTAATCAATTTTAGTTTGAAGAAGTTCGTAGAATTCTTCAACTTCATCCTCACCATCTGTAGTAGCTGATGCATAAATTTGAATATTAACAGTATTAACTCATCTTCTTTGCAGGCCTATGGATAATATCCTATCAAAGACAGCATTGTATTTCAACAAAGTACTTTAAAATTTTTTTTTAATATAGCTCTTGAAATGTTCTTTTTGATAAAGAATGAAATGTCCTTTTCAGTTTGGCATACTTCTCTATATTGTAAAGCCATATGCCTGTCAGATTCACAATGACTTCTGTATATCCATTTCAGCTTACTAATGCCCAGTATATTTATCTTTATCTAATTTAATGCCTAGAATATTGATCATTTAATTTTTGACAACTTTTTGTTTTACTAGATTTGTGCGCTTTGTATATTCCATGTTCTAATTATTAATGAATATGTGCAGCTGTTTCTCCTCATTTTGAGTTACGCCCAATAAACAAGTGGAGGTCCTGAAAGCTTGCTTCATTCACGCCATTAGGGTCAACTCTACTTTGAGGAGGCAGCTGTTCCCCAGTCATATTTTGAGTGCCTTCCAAACTGACAGTCTCATCTTCTGGCACCATATCTGGCTCTGCTTCTATTCATACGGCTTTTTCTGCCTAACCATTCAGAATTAGATTGCCTTTCCTTCTAGACTTAGTCTTAGTCTTGAAGCTCCACTGAAACCTGTCCACTATGGGTGACTCTGCTGGAATGTAAAGTACCGTATGGCATCATTTCCAGCATCACAATAGCACACAAGCAGCCAGAGTAGGACAAACTGATAGATGAGTGGTGGATCTCTTTCCTCAGTGTTAGCATTGCCAGATACATTTACATTTCTGTATTGTTTCTTTTTCTTATCAGTCTCACTAGAATAACATAAAGACATGTTTTTGTTTTTGTTTTTTTTCCTTGCTATTCCCAGCAACTGAAACATTCCCTGGTACATGGCACGTATTCAATACATATTTCTTGAAAGAAAAAAGGAAAATGAATATCCTTTGAAGAATATACAACAGCAAACATTACTATTACTGTAGCAATTCTGAAGATGTGTTTTTATTTTCTGTTTCTTCATGAGGACATTTTCTCTTGTCTTATCTGGAAATGGTAGTCAATATAACTAGTCACAAGCTTGCATATATGTTTGTATTTATTAATTTATATTTAATAACATGTAAACCATCAGTTTGGAAAGCTTTTCTTATGGGAACTGAAGAGGAATATTGACTGCCTTGCATATTCCTTCCTGTGAATTAAGTTTGGAAAAATCCCTAGCATATAGTCTGTTGGGATGACTTGGTTTACAGGCGAGTCTACAACCTGTAATCTCCTAGTTGATAGTTACAGTCTCATAGTGTGAGTAGTGTCTGGTCTCATCATACTTTACTAGGGTTCAGGATACTCAAATTCAGAATCAATCCAAGACTGAATCCTATGAAGCGGAGGTCAGACATGACTTCATCGTCCATGCTTCTTTATCAGTTCGGACACCAACCGTGTCTCTCACAGAACTCTCTACTTGTTTGCCTGGGTTGATAATTCATTACAACTGTCACTCAGAATGTGCAGACTGTACTCATAATTATGAAGTTTATTAGGGGAATTGTTGTTTAGCATCATCAAGTTGGATCTGACTCATAGTGACCCTGTGTAAGGTTTCTGAGAAGCAGCTGATGGGTTTGAATTGCCGACCATGTGATTTTCAGTCCAGTGCTGATCCTACAGCACCACACCAGGAGTCCACTAGGGAAGTTAACAAATCAGGGATAAGAAATAGGGCACACTTCTTCCAGACAGGATAGCATCTTGCAGACATGTCTACAGGCAGGCCTCTCTGTGGTCCTTGGTGTATCAGCCTCCGGCCCCTTGGCCTCTCAGCCTTGGGCCCCTTGACCTCTGCCCTGCTTGAGCAACATTACAAAGCTCCTTTAGTGTTGCTGATAAATGCCTAAAGGATACTCCACTGCACTGTAATCCTCAACTCTAAGGTGCTACAACTCTAGCTTCATGGGTCAGCTAATTGAGCGCCCCCACATAAATGCCTGGAGGCATTCCGCTTCACAATGGAGCCTTTTGCCTGAAGGCACTTAGCTTTCCTTTTTCTGAGGACTAGGAAGCCCACTGTGCTGTTTTATGTTCCGGGTCCTGATTGTGCTGCTGCTTGTCTGCCACTCTTTGGACACTTCTGTAGTGTCACAGATCTCTGTCCCTGGAGTAGGGAGTTTCAGCATGCAGGGACCTCAGGGTCTGAGATCCACTCTTGGTTCTTTCTGCGTGGTAGTAAGAGTCCCCTTTCTGCTTCAGAGATTGTTCATTTTATAGCCATGTTAGAGTTCCAAGATTTTATGATCACAATTCATCATAATTGAATCATAGAATCCTATTGTTATCTCCCCTACTTTCTCTTAGCTAGACCCGTCAGGATTGAAACTTGTTTGGTAGGACTTCAAAAGCTATGGTGTATGAAGCAATGCACTGCATTGCAAACAGCTTCATAAACTATGAAAGGTTTCATTTTCAAAGGTAAAATGGATTATTGATCATGTCTGCTGGTGAGGGTCAGAGTCTCCTACAAAACATCATATTCTCTACAATGGAGTATTATTCAGAAATAAGAGGACATGAGCTATCAAGCTATGGGAAGAAGTGGACCAACCTTATATGCATATTGATAAATAAAAGAATCCAATCTGAAATAACTACATACTATAGTAGCGTAGTGGTTACAAATCGGGCTGCGAACCTTAAGGTCAGCGGTTCGAAACTACCAGCCGCTCCGCGGGAGAAAGATGAGGCTTTCTACTCCCGTAAAGATTTACACCCTCGGAAACCCTGTACAGGGTCGCTATGGGTCGGACCCGACTCGATGGCACTTAACAACAACAACATAGCTCGGTAGCGTAGTGGTTACAAATCAGGCTGCGAACCTTAAGGTCAGCGGTTCGAAACTACCAGCTGCTCCGCGGGAGAAAGATGAGGCTTTCTACTCCCGTAAAGATTTACACCCTTGGAAACCCTGTACAGGGTCGCTATGGGTCGGAACCGACTCTATGGCACTTAACAACAACAACAACAACATATTATCCCAGCTACATGACATTACGAGAAAGACAAAAATCAGTGGTTGCCAGGGATTCAGAGGAAGAAAAGGAAGGGTGACTAGGTGTAGCATAAAATACATTATGGATAGTGAAATTATTATGCATTATACCATAATGTTAAATATATGGCACTGTGCCATTTTTTTTCCTTTCTGGTTTAATTTCATTGTTTATTGTGTATGCATGAAATACTGATTACATGCAGAAAGCAAACCATATAAGCCAGAATTTTTTCATAGCTTTTCTTTCCTCTTACTTCTGTGCTCACTCCCACCTTGCCAGATTGCAACTGCATTAGCTTGACTTACGTTACCTGTGTTACATTTTGTAAAGATAAATATTTATGATGTTTGTTTCTTTCCATATTAATCATAATGCAGAACACTACATATTTTTTTCAACATGCATTTGTTCACTTTATAATGTATCCGATAAATCACTGTATATCATTTCATAGAGATGTGTCTCATTTTTTTCATCTTCAGAAGGATAATGCATAATGGTTTGTTCCACCAGTTTCCTATGGATGGATATATGAAATGGCTTCACTAGGTTGCTATTACAAATAACACATGAATGTATTCACAACTTGGTATTTATGCTAGTGGCCATTTTTGGAGTTGGAATAGCTGGTGTGCTGTTGTAGGATAAGCACTAGACAGCTAACCACAAGGTTTGTGGTTCAAATGTACCAGCTGATTCTTGGAAACACTATATAGGGTCGCTGTGAGCAGGAACCAACATGACAGCATTTAACAACAACGTCTTCAATATAATTCCTGGATAGTAGATTTCTACATCAAAAGAAAAATGCCTGTAGGCCTACAGTATATAGTTTTGTTGTGGTCATTGTTGCTAAGTTCTGCCAAGTCAACTCAGACTCATAGCATCCCTGTAAAGGGTTTCCAAGAAGCGGCTGCTAAGTTTGAATTGCCATTCTTGTGGTTCAGTGCTTTATCCCACAGCTCCACACCAGGAATCCATGGTTTTGTTGGCAATTGCCAAATTCCCTTCTACAGATTGTCCTATTTGGTGCTCCTACCAGCAATGGAAAGGACCTCTGGTAGTGTCGTGGTTATGAATTGGGCTCCTAACCTCATGGTCAGCAATTCAAAACTACCAGCTCCTCCACGGGAGACAGATGAGGCCTACTGCTCCCATAAAGATTTACAGCCTTGGAAACTCTGTACAGGGTTGCTATGAGTCAGAGGTGACTCCACAGTACATAGTCACCACCACCACCAGCAGCAATAGTTTTCCTACAGGTTCATCAACAGAATGTATTGTCTTTTTTGTGACTGTTTGCCAATATGATATATGAGATAGTATCTCATTGTAATTTTAACTTGCATTTCTTTGGTGTCGAGAATCTTTCTACAAAATTAAAGAAAAGTTATATATCTTCCTCAGTGAATTTTCTGTTAGTATCCTTTGTCAGTGCTCATGAAATTTTTTGACTTTTTTCCCTTCAATTTTAAGAGTTCTTTTCATTTTAGTTACACTAACACTATCTGACTTTATCTCCTAGATTGTCTACTTTAAAGAATGTGTTTATGATTATTTTCATCAGAATCTTTGATTTCTTTCTCCTTTAATAATCAAACAGAAGTAATTAACTTCATATAGGTATAAATAGGAGTTCTGGTGTGGCCCTGTGGGTAAATGCGCCAGACTGAAAAGCTGTTTGAATTGCCAGGTTGGCAGTTCAAGCTCACCAGCTACTCCTTGGAAACCCTATACAGGGTCGCTATGGGTTGGAATTGACTCAGTGGCACTTAACAACAACAACAAACAAAATTGGCATCTTAGATCTACACTTGCCAAAGTAGGAAACAGAAAATCTATTGGTAAGCACAAGGCAGTAGAAAGTTTCTAAAGAAGGTATTAGGGGATTCTTGTGGAATTCATTTTTTTTTTTTTTTTTAATCAAGTCAGGTTTAGCTTACTATGCACACTAGGAGAATACCACCTATGAAAGAACTTTGTGAATTAAAGACCATTCTGTTTGAATCCTAGCTGTAATTAGGATTTCTAATGGACCCATATGCTATTTGATTATATTGTTATCAAGTTGACAAATAAAACAAGTTACTGACAAATAATTAGATATTTCAGGTTAGTACCAGCTTTATTATTAGGCTGCTGACAGTGAGCAAGACATTCCATTTCTGTACCATACATCTGGCATTTGAAGCACTGACTAATAATTCTTATGTTCTAGCACTCAGACATGTTATAAGGAATAGAACTTATAAGGTTAGCATAATACTTTACATATATTTAATGCATGAAAATTATAGTATAATGAATGAACATAGGTACCGTATATGAAAATATGTTAAAATATTCTGTATAATTTTAAGATATACTCCTATTTTTCATCTATTTAGTACATGGGACAAGAAAATACATATCAAATCATTACCAAAGTTTCTGAATAATATGGTCTTTCCAAGTTGTTCCTAACTATTCTTTTATAACTTGCTTTTTAAATCAAAGTAACAAAGGTTACCAGGAGAATGCTTAAGGTCGCCTAAAAACTACATAGAAACTAGTGGTGAAGATATGTCTTCTGTGGTCTCTTCCTTAACGATGTGAGGCAAAAGAAGAGCAAAATAAAATGTTTCCTCTGTGGTAAAGCTTGTAAAAGGGAAACTGTAATAGAAAGACCTAGAAAACCCTTACTTTCACCACAGAAAAGTCAAGTTCCACCACTAATGTCAAAGTTTCTGACAAGTTAAGCCCCACCCTTACCATAACTTCATATGTTGTTGTTGTTGTGTGCCATGGAGTCAGTTCCGACTCATATATGTATATTGAATTTCAGAGGTGAAGCATCCAGAACTCCCGAATCAGCAGTAAGACAAAAAATTATGGATGAGCGCTCAGTAGTGGTTCTCAGAAGACAACAAGCTCACTGTTAGTGGGTCAGCTCTAACGAATAAAGACCCTCTGTGGTGAAGCTGAGCTGTCCCATGGCTTCCCCAGTGCAGAGAGATATTGTAAATGTGGGTTGCCATATCTTTCTCCTGTAGAGTGCAGGCCCTGGACTAAGGATTTGCAGCTGGGTGCTTAGCAACTCAATAACTAGGGCAATCAATCTGAAAATTCTCTCTCTCTCACACACACATGTACACACACAAGACAGAATACGAAACTTAAAGGGAAAAAAGATAAAATTACTAACATTTAACAAAAATAATAAAATGCACAAAATGACCAATGAGAAGTAATCCAAGAAGGAAAGATGGCTCTTATGAAAGCCAGACTAAGCAAAGCATAGATAATTTTCACACTACAGTGTTAAATGTGTTTAAAGAAAACAAAAAAGTGGAATTCAGGAAACAAATTAGGATCAAAATGAGAGACTAAAGAATACTGAAAACATCAAAGGAAAAATAAGAAGAAACTACTGGAACTGAAAAATAAGGCAAATTGAATTATAAAAAGCAAGGCCAACATTAAACAAGATAGTTGAACACACCAAAGATAAAATCAATCTTTGATCTAGAAAAAAAAAAAATTGAACTTATCAAATCTCAAGAGAAAATAGAGAAAAAAGCAAAATTTAAAAAGAACAAACCAAAATGAAATAAGCAAGTCATTTAAGAAATCTAACATTAGAATTACTGGAATCCCAGAATAACATAACAAAAATAAAAGCACAGAAGCAATTTTCCAAAAGATCATCAGACAGAATTTCCCAGACTTGAATAAAGAGCCAAGCTAGCAAAATGCAAAAAGTTACATGAATCCCAATTCTTGTTGTTAAATGCCAGTGAGTCAGGACCAACTCATGTTGTTGCTACTAAGTGCTGTTGAGTAGGTTCCAACTCATAGGGTTTCAGAGGAGCAGCTGGTGGGTTTGAAACATTAACCTTTTATTCAAATCAACCTTGCAACTTAGTGCTTATCCATCAGTACCACACCAGGTCTCCATTTAGAAGAGACAAAAAAGATCAACTCAGTTCCATATCCTAATAAAATTCCTGGAAACCAAACAAAAGTAGAAAATTCTGAAAACAGAGAAAAACGCAACATAACATACAAAAACATGGTTTCCAGAGCTGTAAAGCTTTGTGGGAGCAGAAAACCTGATCTTTCTCCCCCACAGCAGCAAGCGTGTTCAAACTGCCCACCTTGTAGCCCTTAGCCAAGGGCTTGTCCAGAAGACCAACTGCACTCTCCGCCTTAAACACGTTCTTTTTGTTAGGAGCCCTAAAATCATTCTGACTCATTGGCAGCCTATGCACAACAGAATGAAACAGTGCCTAGTCTTTGGCCATCCTCACAATTATTGCTATACTTGAGCCCATTGCTGCTGCCACTGTGTCAATCCATTTCTTTGGTGGTCTTCCACTTTTTCGCTACCCTCCACTTTACCAAGCATAATGTTCTGTTCCAGAGAATGGTTCTACCTAATGATGTGTCTGAAATATGAGAGATGAACCCTCATTATCCTGGCTGATAAAGGAGCATTCTGGCTGTACTTCTTTCGACAAAGATTTGTTTGTTCTTCTGTAAGTCCACAATACTTTCAATATACTACTATAAAACCATCATTCAAATGCATTGATTCTTCTATAGTCTTCTTTATTCATTGTCCAACTTTCACATGTATTTGAGGCAATTGAAATTACCATGCTTTGGTTAGATGCACCTTAATCCTCAAACTGATATCTTTGTTCTTGAACACTTTAAAGAGGTCTTGTGAAATAGATTTGCCTAATACAATACATTGTTTGATTTCTTGACTACTGGTTCCATGAGTATTCTTTACATGGAAGTTTTGGTATTTGATCTTGATCAGTAAGCATTTTAAGACCTCTTTAATTTCAGCAAACAAGGTTGCATCAACTACAGATTACAGTATGATACTCATACTTTGCAATCTTGTCCATAGTTTAGCATGATCTACACAATCGGAAGCCTTGGTAGTCAATAAAGCACAGGTAAACATCTTTCTGGTATTCTCTGCTTTCAACCCAGAACCATCACACATCAGCAGTGATATTTCTCATTCCATGTCCCCTTCTGAATCCAGGTTGAACCTTTGGAAGTTCTCTGTCAATGTATGCTTGCAGCCCTTTCTGTAATATCTTTAGTAAATCTTTACTCACATGGGATGTCAAACATACTGTCCGATGATTTCAGCATTCCATTGGGTCACCTCTCTTTGGAAGGGGCACAAATACGATCTCTTCCAATCATTCAGCCAGATAGTTGCCTTCCAAATTTCTCGGCATAGATCAGTGAGTGCTTCCAGTTCCGCCTCACTTTCTTGAAGGATTTCTTTTTTTTTTTCCCATCAATTCCTGGAACTGTGTTCTTTGCCAATTCCTCCAATGCACCTAGGATTTCTTCCTTCCATACCATTGGCTCTTGATCATATGCTGCCTCTTGAAATGGTCGAAAATCAACCATATCCTGCTGGTACAAAGACTCTGGGTATTCCTTCCATCTTGTTTTGATGGTTTCTGCATCATTCAATAATTTGCCCGGAGAATCCTTAAATAACAAAAGTCAAGGCTTGAATTTTTGTTTCAGTTCCCCCAGCTTAAGAAATGCTGAGCATGTTCTTCCTTTTTGGTTTTCTGACTCCAGGTCTTAGCACATTTTGTTGTAATATTTGACTTTGTCTTCTCGAGCTGACCTTTGAAATATTCTGTTCAGCTCTTGTACCTCCTCATTTCTTCCATTTGCTTTAGCTTCTCTATGGATGACAAACTGACAGACAAGTGGTGGAGGCTGCTAATTAGTCTTCCTCAAATCCTGATTCCACATTCTTCTTCATATAACCTAGCTTTTTGGATTATTTGCTCGCCATAAAGTTTAAATAATATGGTAGAAGGATACAACCTTTGGCACACACATTTCCTGACTGTAAATCATTCATATCCTCTTGCTCTGTTTGAACTACACCCTCTTGGTCTATGTACAGTTTCCTCATGAGCACAATTAAATGTTCTAGAATACTCATTCTTCAAAACGTGTTCAATAGCTTGTCATGATCCACAAAGCTGAAAGCCTTTGCATAGTCAGCAAGACACAAGTAAACATGTTTCTGGTATTCTCTTTTCAGTCAAGATCCATCTGAAATCAGCAATGATTTCCCTTGTTCCACACCACTTCTTAGATTAAATTTCTGGCAGTTCCCTGTAGATGAACTGTTAAAGCTGTTTTTTAGTTATCTTCACCATAAATTTTACTTGAATGTGGTATTATTGATATTGTTCAGTGATTCTGCATTCTGTTGGCTCACTTATATTTGGAATGGGCACAAATATGGACCTCTTCTAATTGGATGGCTAAGTAACTGTCTTCTAAATTTCATGACATATATGAGTGATCTCCTTCAGTGCTTCCAGTTTGTTGAAAGATTTCAATTAGTGTCCCATCAATTCCTAGAGGATTGTTTTTACAAATGCCTTCTGTGAAGTTGAATTTCTTTCTTCATTGTCATCAGTTCTTAATCATGTACCGATGTTCTTGAAATGACTGAACAGTGACTCTGTATTCCTTCCAACTTCTTTTAATACCTTCTACATCATTCAGTATCTTGCCCATAGAGTTATTCAGTATTGCAAGATGAGGCTTGACTTTTTCCTTCAGTTCTTTCAGTTTCAGAAATGCTGAGCATGTTCTTCCCTTTTGATTTTTAACACCAGATCTTTGCATATTTCATTACAATTCTTGGCTTTGTCTTCTGGAGGTTCCCTTTGGAATTTTCTAATCAGCTCTTTTACCTCCTTATTTCTTCCACTTGCTTTAACATCCTTACACTAGAGAGTAAACTTCAGTGTCTTCTGGTATCTAGTTTTGTCTTTCTTTCTTTCCTGTCATTTTAATGAATTTTTGCTTTCTTCATGGCTGGTGTTCTTGATGTCATACCACAGGTCTTCTTCTGTTCAACCATTAGTGTCTAATGCAACCACAGACATAAAGACACAAAAAACTTGAATATGATGGAAAGAAATATTCGACACAGCCAGTAAACAAAAAAAAGTTGTTGTTGTCAGGTGCCATTGAGTCGGAACCGACTCATAGCGACCCCATGCACAGCAGAATGAAACAATGTTTGATCCTGGGCCAACGTCACTACTGCTGCCGCCCTTGATGCCATCAATGATGCCACCTGGCTGATCCAGCTCGTTGGGGGTCTTCCTCTTTTTCTCTGACCCTCCATTTTACCCAGCATGACATCCTTCTCCAATGACTGTTCCCTCCTGACAATATGTCCAAAGTATGAGAGACGAAGCTTAGCCGTCTTGGCCTCCAAGGAGCACTCTGGCTTCACTTCTTCCAAAACAGATCTATTGGTTCCTTTGGCAGTCCATGGCATTTTAGTACTCTCCTCCAACACCACAATTTAAAGGCATCAATTCTTCTATGATCTTCCTTATTCACTGTCCAACTTTCACATCCATATTAGGTTATTGAAAATACCATGGCTTGGGTTAGGCACACCTTAGTCCTCAAGGTGACATCTTTGCTCTTCAACACTTTTAAAAAGTTCCTGTGCAGCAGTTTGCCTATTGCAATATGTTGTCTGATCTCTTGACTGCTGCTTCTGTGAGTGTTTATAGTTGATCCAAGAATGAAGTCCTTGACAACTTCAATCTTTTCTCCGTTGATAAGTATGTTGTTTATTGGTCCAGTGGTGAGGATTTTTGTTTTCTTTATATTGAGATGCAATCCATACCGAAGGCTGTGTTCTTTGATCTTCATCAGTAGATGTTTCAAGACCACTTCACTTTCAGCCAGCAAGGTTGTATCATCTGCATATTGCAGGTTGTTAATGAGTCTTTCTCCAATCCTGATGCCATGTTTTTCTTCATAGAACCCAGCTTCTCGTATTATTTGCTCAGCATACAGGTTGAATAAGTATGGTGAAAGAACACAAC
>NW_006408546.1:22725465-22727678 GCF_000296735.1 Chrysochloris asiatica | reverse complement strand
AGTCAATAAAGCATAGGTAAACCATCTTTCTGATATTCTCTGCTTTCAGCCAAGATCCATCGGACATCAGCAATGATATCTCTCATTCCATGGCCTCTTCTGAATCCAGCTTGAACCTCTGGAAGTTTTCTGTCAATGTATGATTGTAGTCATTTCTGTATTACCTTTAACAAAAAAACAAAAAAAGTAGGGGTATCTTTCCTGATATCAGATAAAACAGTCTTCAAATAGATATCTATTATAAAAGATAATTAGAGACATTATGTAATAATAAAAGGATCAGTTAAGCAAGAAAATATGCAATTATAAATGTACATGTCATTATAAATAAGCATACACCTAACCCAGGAGCTCTGGTAGCATAGTGGTTACGAATCCGGCTGCGAATCACAAGGTCAGCTGTTCGAAACTACCAGCTGCTCCGCGGGAGAAAGATGAGGCGTTCTGCTCCCGTAAAGATTTACAGCCTCAGAAACCCTTTCAGGGTTGCTAGGGGTCGAAACCGACTCGATGGCACTTAACAACAACAACAACCACAATATATCCATACATCATAATATGAAACAAATATCGAAAAATATGATAGGAGAAATACATAATTACAAAATAATAGTAGGGAACTTAAACACTTATTTTTCAATTATAGAGAGAACATCTGAAATGAAGATCACTATGGACATTGGAAACGTAATCATAAGCTATTTGGGCCTAATGGACGTATAGAGAACACTGCTCCCAGCATAAGAACATAACACATTTTTCTCCTATACACAGGAGAGACCATATGCTGAAGCACAAAATAATATTTCAAGAAAACTGAAGTCATATAAAGCATTATCTCAGAGCATAGTGGTTGTTGTTGATAAGTGCACTTGGGTCAACTCTGACTCATAGAGACCTTCATGAGGGTTTCCAAGGAGCAGCTGGTGACTTGAACCACCAAACTTGAGATTCAAACCAACCTGCAGTCCAGTGCATTAACCTTCAGTGCCACACATACAGCTAATAATTAACAACATTGTATTAAAACAATAAAATCACAGAAATCGAATTATACAATACTAAGGAAGTATTGTATCATAGAAGAAATCAAAAGTAAACTTTAAAAGATTCTTACAATCAAATTAAAATGAAATCACAACAAATCAAGAATTTAGAACACAGCAAAAGCAGTATTCCAGAGTGAAATTTATAGCAATAAATGGATATATTGAAAAAGAACAAAGTGCAAAATTATTAACTCAAGCTAACAACATGATTAAATAGAAAAAAGGAGTAAAATAAATCAAAAGCCAACAGAATAATAATAATAATAGGGCAGAAATAAGCAAAATTGAAAAAAGAAAAATAGTTGAAAGAATCAACCAAACCAGAAGTTCGTTCTCTGAAAGGATCAATACAATAAACAAACTAGAGATTAGACAGACAAAAGAAAAAAAAAAAAAGGATCTAGAAGAGGAAAATAACCAAATTAAAAAATGAAATTAGTGCTATTACAATGGATCCAGAAGAGATGAAAAACAACCAAAACTGAATATGGAAAATAATACTTTAAAAAATTTGAAAACATAAATGAAATGTATGAATTGCTATAAACATGCTAGTTATCCAAACCACAGAGGTATAAAATTTAAACAGACCAAAGAAGAGATTGAAAATGTCATGAAAACTAACCCCTTCCCCACATTAAATCTCAAGACCAGAAGGCTACATTAGAGAATTCTATCCAACAATCAGAGAAGAGTTGTCACTAATCTTAATCTCTTCAAACCATAGAAGACAAAGGAACATTAGTAAATCCATTCTAGGAAGGCAGCATAACCCTGAGAAGTAAACTACAAAAAGATATCATAATAAAGAAAATTATAGACTGGTATACCTTATGAATGTGGATGGAAAAGTTTCCCCCAAAATCCTAAATCACAAACTTCAGCAACATATCAAAAGAAATCATACACCATAATCAAGTGAGTCTAATATCATAATTACAAGGGTGCTGCAATATTAGAAAATCAATCAGTGCAATTCACTACATAGATAAAACAAAGGAAAAGAACCATGTGATCACACCTATTGATGCAGAAAAGGATCTTGATGAAATTCAGTACCCTTTCATGGTAAAAACTACCAGCAAACTGGAATAAATTGAAATAATTTCAATATGATTAAGGGCATATAGACAAAGTCCTGGTGTTGCGCTGTGGGTTGTGCAC
>NW_006408546.1:22716583-22724575 GCF_000296735.1 Chrysochloris asiatica | reverse complement strand
TATTTATACATATATATATATTTCACTAGTTTTGCTTCTCTAGAAAACCTGGCCTAAGACATGTGGAGAGAGTGGGGTTCTAGAGAAACAAAAGCATAAGGGTGAGTTTACTAAATTGTTTCACAAGTCTGACTAATTTTAAAGGCATTGATACAGTGTGGACACATGTCTGAACTCCACTTTGTAGCATTCGGCCTTGGATTGATTTTGAATTTAGTGGTCTTTCCCTCCTTTGGTGTAAGAGGAAGTCAGAAATGGTCCCCATTTGGTTTAAGCAAAACAGGATCCATTGCAATAGCTTCAGACCTATGAAATTATGAGGTTTTCTAAGAGAAAGATCAAAGGATCATGGGATAAAATATTTCATCAAGGGAAGAGCAGCAGATTCTGGAGTTTAAAAAATGGTTGATGCAGAGCCTGATCCTACTTGAAAACCTCCCTCCCAGAGGCCCAAGGCCATATGCATATGAAAGGGGTTAGTACAAGGGAGAGGAAAAGACTGAATTTGAGTGTTTTAAAAGGTGTATGTGTTTGACTGCCTTATGGATATTGGTTTCTCCTGCTTATTATTTAAAAATAGACATATACATGTGATAGCAGTATTAGGAATAATGATTACAGAAAGCTTGTAAGCCCACCTTCAGCCTATATACTTGATTGGATTTTCTAAAAGGGGAAGTGTTTTGCTTTAAGAATATGGGCTTTTGAAAAGACATGCAGACAAACCCAGGGTTAATGGGAGAACAGGAGATTCAAGAAGAGAAAAAGCTGAAAGGTAGGCATTTTCAGTTTTGGAGCATTAAGCAAAGCAAGGAAAGTTGGCCCATCAGAGAAATCCTCTGCAAGGACTAAAAGTTACAGGGAACCAGCAAGCCATATATTCACTGGTGATCACCTGGATCTACTTGTGAGTGGCATGGGGAGAAATGCAGTGACAAAGAAATGGGATGAGTTTGGATGTGCTCTATTATTAGCACCTGGTGACCTTGAGATTCAAGAAGCAAGAAGATTGTTTTGAAATTTAGGGATTTGTGTGAACTGCTGAGCCCATGGGCACTGACCTAGCCGCTGTTATCTAGGGTTGAGAGTGAAGAGTAGCTGCTTTGAAGTTCATAGAAGGGTATGTGAACTCCCAAACTTGCAGCTGATACCCATTTGACCTAGCTTGGGTGGCTAGGATTGAGCTGACCTGAACCTGGCAAGATGAAGATAAAGATGCTTGATATTGTGAACAAGTGTCAATTACTATAGTTTTTTGGACTAGACTTTCGCTATGAATGCAGTTGCTTAAAATTCCAAATCAGAATGGAAGATTCTTCATATCAAGGAACACGCTTGTCTCCTCAGTGTACTGGTTGGTTGATGTTATTGTTGTTAAGTGGTGTCAAGTTGATTCCACCCACATTGACCCTGAACAGGGTTTCTGAGGAGTGTCTAGTAAGCTTGAAATTCTGACCTTGCAGTCCAAAGTGACCATGCAGTCCAGTGCATTAACCCGCAGTGCCACTTTTATTATTAAAAATGGGGGGCTATAAAGGCAGGAGCTCTGGTAGCATAGTGGTTACGAATCAGGCTGCAAACCGCAAGGTCAGCAGTTTAAAACAACCAGTTGCTCCACAGGAGAAAGATGAGGCTTTCTGCTCCCGTAAAGATTTACAGCCTCGGAAACCCTGTGCAGGGTCATTATGGGTCAGAACTGACTCCATGGCACATAATCACTATAAAGGTAGGAAGTGACTAACTTACAAGCTTTCATGGCTGTGCCTAGATTTAGAATGAGGAGATACAGTATCCCCACTGTCTAGTTTTCCTCTTTTCCAGATATATCTGGTGAAAGGTACTGATAGAATTTTATGATTCCCATTGTAAGTAGTTTTTAGTAGGATTAATTGTGATTGTCATAACTAATTATAGAAGATGTGTAACTAAAAGGGTTAAGTCTCATTTCAGGAACAGACAGCCCAGTGTTATCATTAAAATAGAGCATGAGTGGAGCAAGGGATCCCTGCTGGAAAAGCAATGACAGTGGAGACAATGGCAGAGGGGGTGGCATGGAAAGACCAGATATGGACTCTAGGCCCATGGTTGTATACCTGTGGACCAGAGGTTGGCTTGCAGAAAGTACCCTTTGGACATTTCAATGAATATAGATAGATTAGATAGATAGATAGATAGATAGATAGATAGATAGATAGATAGAGATATTTGGCTTGTGTGCATCAAATATTTTTGCTTTGTCCTTTTGAGATATTTACGATGAAAACGGCACCAGTGAGTTTTTCAGTTGTATGTGTTCTAGCTATAACCTATGGTTTAACAATCTTTTTTATGTAGAGATTATACATATGGTTTATAGGTGTCAAGCTGACAAGGGTGGCACGTAGATTAGGATGCTGTGTCCTGTTGTCTAATCCTGTTGACTAGGCCAGGATTTCTAGAAGTTTAGCAGTTTTATTGTGCTTATTCCCATAGTTAACTCTATGATGAGGGTTATGAGTAGTGAATCGATTAAAGAGATGCTTCCTTGGGGATGTGGCCTGCTCCTAATATATTAGACATGTGGGAAGGACTCACTCTCTTTTCTGCTGTGGACTCTACAGTTATAAGTAATAAACTTCTCTTTATATATACACCTATATATGTTTCACTGGTTTTGCTTTTCTAGAAAACCTGGCCTAAGACAGTCAGTTTTAACTACAAGTTTGGTGGTTCAAGGCCACTTGCCTCTCCTCAGAAACCCTAGACAGGGTTGCTATGGGTCATAACCAACTCAATGGCACTTAACAACAACCACATACAAAGCCAACAGTTAGCGTTATACTAAATAAACAAAGACTATGAGCCTTCCTATGAAAACTGAAATGAGACAAGGATGCCCATTATTACCACTCCTTCAGAAGTGTACTGGAAGTCTTACCAGAGCAATAAGATACGAAAGAGAAATAAAAGGTATTAAAATCAGAAGGAAGAAGTAAAACTATCTCTGTTTACAGATTGTGTGATCTCATTCATAGAAAATGCTAGAGATTACACAAGAAAATTGCTTAAATTAACAGAAGAACTAAGAAGCGTTGTTGTTGTTAATTGCCATTGAATCGGTTCTGACCCATAGCGACCCTGAACAGGGTTTCTAAGGCTGTTGCAGGGTATAAAATCAAAACACAAACATCAGTTATGTTCTGCAGTAACAAAGTTTACTCTGAAAGCGTAAATGGATAAAATATTTTACCCAAATGGAGGAAATATGTAGGAAGTATATTAACCAGGAAATTAAAAGACTTGTGAAATGAAATGTATAAAACACTACTACATAAACAGATATACCATGGTCATAAATTGGAAGACTTAATAGAGTGAAAAAGTCAATCCAACCTAAAGTGATCTACAGATACGAGACAAATCACAACATTCATGATTGAAATGAAATCTACTTAACAACTGCATATGGAAACTGCAACAACAAAATCCTGAATATCCAAAACAAGGTTGGAAAAAAGGGGGAAGCCTTTTTTTCCAGGAATTACATTCTCTGAACTGAAAACATATTTATAGTCACTGTAACCAAAAGTGTCAGATATTGGTGCAATGGTAGAGGCTAGTGGAGTAGACTTAAAAACTCAGAATTAAATTCAACTCTCAGTGTTAATCCATGATAGGTTTCAGCAGTTTCCAGAGCAAGAGAGAGTTGGAAGAAAAAACAGAAAACCAGAAAGAAGTTCACCTGCATTTTATTGACTATGCAAAGTCTCTTGGTTGCAAGGATCATAACAAATTATGAAGAATGTTGCAAAGAATGAGAATTCTAAAACACCAAATTCTGTTTATAAGAAACCTGTCCGTACAATAAGAGACAGTGATGTGAACAAAACAAGAGAATACGTCAGGGTTCAAAACCAGAAAAGGTGTGCATTGGTGTTGTATCCTTTCATCATACTCAATTTTATGTTGGAAAATAATCCAAGAGACTGGTCTATAGGTGGAAAGATGGAGCATAAACACTGGAGGAAAACTCATCAGCAACCTGGGATATGCAAACCTTGCTTGTTGAAAACAAAGAAATTGAAAGAATTCTTGATAAAGACCAAAGACTAGAGTTTTCAGTATACATTATACCTCAACAAAAAGAAAACAAAATTTCTTTTAACTGAAGCAGTAATCAACATCATGATAAAGGGAGAAAATTTTGAAATTATCAAGGATTTTATTTTATTCTTTGGATCAACAATCAAAGCCCAGGGATTATATCAAATGACATGTTGCACTGGGCAAATCTGTTGTAAAAGACTTCTTTGAAATGTTAAAAAGCCAATGTGTCACCTTGTGAATTCATCTGACCCAGCCATTGTTTTTTTGTGCATGTGAAAGTTGGAAAATGAATATGGAAAACAATTAATGTCCTTGACTTTAGATTTTGGGAGAAAATATTGTATTTACTAAAGACTGCCAGAAGTACAAATAAATCTTCTTAGAAATACCACCAGAATGAGACTGAGAAGTGAAAATGGCAAGATTTTTTTTTTACGTCCTTTCCTAGAGAAAGCCATCATGCTGGGTAAAGTAGAAGGTCAGAGAAGAAAAAGTCCCTCAGTAAGATTGGTAGAGTGGCTTTAACAGTGAGCTCAAACTTAGAAATGAATGAGGATGATACATAACCTTGTTGTTTCGTTCTGTTGTAAATTGGATTTCTATGTATTGAAAACAATTAGAGTATATATTGGAGTCCTGGTGTAGTGCTGCAAGGTAATGCACTGGACTGAAAAGTCAGTTTGAACTACAAGGTAGGCAGTTCAAACTCCACGTGCTCCTTGGAAACCCTTCATCGGATCACTATGAAATGGAATGGATTTGAAGGTGTTTAACTTGGAGTCCTAGTGTAGAGCTGAGCTCTGGTAACACTTAGAAGTTACGAGTCGGGCTGCTAACCTCAAAACTACCAGCCATTCCACAGGCTTTCTGCTCCTGTAAAGATTTACAGCCTCAGAAACTCTATACAGGGTCACTGTGAGTTGGAACGAACTCCAAGGCACACTACCACAATCACCACCACCACTAATCACAAGATTGCTGGTTCAAACCCACGAGGTGCTTCTTGGAAATACTATATAAGGTCACTATCATTTAACAAAAACAACAAGAGTATATAATACATACCTTGTTGTTAGATGCCATTAAGTTGCTTACAACTCATAACGACCCCTTGCACAACAGAACAAAACACTGCCCAGACCTGCATCATTCTCACAATTGTTGTTATGTTTGAGCCCATTGCTGCTGCCACTCTGCCAATCCATCTCTTTGAGGTTCTTCCTTTTTTTTGCTGACCCTCCACTTTTCCAAGTATGATGTTCTTCAGATAATACATCCAACGTACAAGAGACTAAGTCTCACCAACTTCCATGATACAGTCTAAGGAGTATTCTGGCTGGAGTACTGGAGCATACTTCTTCCAAGACAAATTTGTTTTCTTCTGGCAGTCCATGATATTTTGAATATTCTTCACCTACACCATAATTCAAATATAGCCTTCCTTATTCATTGTCTAATGTTCACATGCAGAAGAGGCAATTGAAAATATCATGACTTGGGTCAGGGGCACCTTAATCCTCAAACTGATACCTTTGCTCTTGAACAGTTAAAAGAGATTATGTGCAGCAGATTTGCCTAATGCAGCACATCTTTTGATTACTTGCCTGCTGCTTCCATGAGTGTTTGTAGTGGATCCAAGCAAAATGAAGTCTTTGACAACTTTTCTCTCTTCATCAAGAAGTTATTTATTGGTCTAGTTATGAGGGGTTTTGTTTCCTTTACATTGAGGTGTAATACATAGTGAAGACTGTAATCTTTGGTCTTCACCAGTAAGTATTTTCAGTCCTCTTCGCTTTCAGTCTTCAACACTGTATCATCACAGATTGTTAATGACACTTCCTCTAAACATGATGCCATGTTGTTTTTTATATAATCCATCTTCTCCGATTTTTTTTCTCATCATACACACTGAATTAGTATGGTGAAAAGATATAACTCTGATTTTAAACCATTTAATATTCCCTTGTTCTGTCCTATACACAGGTTTCCCATGTTCACAACAAAGTATTCTGGAATACCCATTCTTTGCAGTGTAAACATAATTTGTTATGATACGTGCAGTCAAAAGTTTTTGTATAGTCAACAAAACACATACAGTAGACATCTTTCCTGTATTCTCTGCTTTCAGCAAAGATCCATCTGATGTCAGCAATGATATCCCTCATTCCACATCTTCTGGATCTGCCTTGAATATATGGGAGCTCCAGATCAATGTATTACTGCAATCATTTTGAATTTTTTCAGCAAAATTGTACTTGCATATGATAGCGTAGTGGTTACAAATTGGGCTGTGAACCACAAGGTCAGCAGTTCGAAACTACCAGCTGTTCCGCAAGAGAAAGAGGGGGCTTTCTGCTCCCATAAAGATTTACAGCCTCGGAAACCCTGTATAGGGTCACTATTAGTCGGAACCAACTCCACGGCACATAACAACAACAACAGTGATATTAAAGATATTGATCCATGATTTCTTCATTCCATTCAGTCACCTTTCTTTGAAATAGACACAAATATGGATCTCTTCCATTCAATTGGCCAGAAAACTGTCTTCCAAATTTCTTAACACAGACCAATGAACACCTTCAGTGTTACATCAGTATGTTGAAACAGCAAAATTTTATATTTCATGAGTTCCTACAGGGTTTGTTTTTTTTTTTTTTCCAGTGCCTTCAGTGCTGCTTGGACTTCCTCTTTAATACCACTGGTTCTTGATCATGCAGTTCCACTTGAAATAACTGAACATCAACTTAACTCTTTTTGGTACAGTGACAATGTATTTCTTTCAATTTCTTTTGATGTTTCTAGCATCATTCAATATTTTGTCCTTGGAGTCCTTCAGTGTTGCAAGTTGAGGCTTGGAATGTTACTTCAGTTCTTTCAGCTTGAAACATGTGGAGTATGTTCTTCTGTTTTAGCTTTCTAATTCCAGATCTTTGCAAATTTCGTTATAATATTTGATTTTGTCTTCTCAGCTGCCCATTGAATTTTTTGTTCAGTTCTTTTACTTGATCATTTCTTCCAGTTGCTTTACCTTCTCTACATTCAAGAGCAAGCAAGTGTCATAGTCTTCTGATATCCTCTGAGGCTTTTTCTTTTTCCTTCAATTTTTAATGACCTTTTATTCTATTCATGTATGATGCTCTTGATATCATTCCACAACTCTTCTGATCTTTGGTCATCAGTGTCTAACACTCAAATCTATTATTGAGACAGTATCTAAATTCAGGTGGGATATACTCCAGGTTGATGTTCTGGTGTGGGGCAACGTAGGACAAACATGGACTACTAGCCACAAGGTTGGCAGTTCAAACCTAATAGCTGCTGCTTGGAAATCCTATATGAGGTCACTATGAGTCATGACAAAATTGATGGCACTTAATAACAACAGCATATTCACGGTCATATTTTGGCTCTCATGGAGATGGTATCATTTTCTTCACCTCCAGCCTGAACATGTATGTGAGCAATTGATGATCGATTCCACAGCCTGCCCTGGTCTCGTTTTTGTTGATGATACTGAACTTCTCCACTGTCTCTTCTAACAGATGTCAATTTGATTCCTGTGTATTCCATCTAGTGATGCCCGTATGTATAGATGCCTTTTGTAGTATTTAAAACCTTTACTTGCAATGAATACGTCATTGGTGTTAACAAAATTCTATCGTGTCATCTCCAGCATAGTTTCTATCACCAAGGCCATGTTTTCTAGCTATGGAGCCTTCCTCTTTGTTTCCAAATCTCACATGTGAATCACCAGTAATTATCAATGAATCTAAATAGCATGTTTGATTAATTTCATACTGAAGAAGATGGTTGTTGTTGTTGTTCAGTGCAACTGAGTCAGTTCCAACCCATAGAGACCCTGTGTAGGGTTTCCAAGAAGCATCTGGTGAGCTTAAACTGCCG
>NW_006408546.1:22701409-22715886 GCF_000296735.1 Chrysochloris asiatica | reverse complement strand
TCTCCTTCTTCTTAGTCTGGCTTAGTCTGGAAGCACCACTGAAAACTACCCTTCACGAGTGACCCTGAAGACTTCTATAGATAATACTGGTGGCATAGCTTCGAGCATAACAAAGCCACCACAGTATGACAAACTAACAAACAAGTATTGTTATTAAGTGCCATTGATTAAGTTCTGACTCATAGAGACCCAATGAACAATAGAACAAAATACTGCCTAGTCCTGCACCAACCATACAATTGAAAATGCATCTTTGAATTCATGTATCAAAATTAGCTACAATGGAGTATTATTAGGAGAGATTGCTAAGGTTTGTGTCAACTTGGTGGACCTGGAAGGAAGCATTGCCCTGTGAGTTGGCAGTCAGGAGGCAGGAATCTCCCATGATGAGATGTAATATAATGCTATCATCTCATGATGTGATCTACTGTGATCAGCCGTGTTCTGATATATTACCCTATGTGTTATCAATTCTCACTTCTATGATTTTAACAAGGAGTCCTGGTAGCTCCTTGGTTTATGCATTGGGCTACTAACCACAAGTTCAGAAGTTCAAATCCACCAGTCTCTTCTCAGGACAAAGATGATGTTTTCTGTTCCCATAAAGCTTCACAGCCTCAGAAATCTTATACAGGGTCACTATGAGTACACAACCACTGCCACCACCAGGGTGTTAATGGGTTCTTGTTTGACCCAGTAAGATAAGCACTAGACAGCTAACTGCAAAGTCAGTGATTAAAACCTATCAGCCACTCCTCAGAAGCCTTAAAAAGGGTGGTTATGAATCTGTACTGACTCTGTGGCACTTAACAATTGCAATGACAAAGACATTACTAACACCAGATACAATCTACAGGATTATGTTGCATCTACAATCTCTTTTGAGACATGAAAGAGATTAAACAACAAAGCAGAGCTAAGAGGAACCAGCAAGAAAGAAGAACTGAGATGGGAATGGAGTACATCTTTCAAACCTAGGGCCCCTGTACTGTGAAGCTCCTAGTTCCACAGGAAGATATGGTGTTAAGAACATGGAGATATTCAATCAGTGGTGGACCTACTGAAGCTAAAAGGCCACAGGGATCTTTTTCCAAAGCTGGCTTTCTGAAAGCAAACTTTTAGCCTCCTAAATTGTAAGAAGTCTGTTTCTAGAGCACTGGCACTGGAAAAAAGTCTCTGTCTCTTAGCATCCATAGGTCCAGCATTGCTCGAAAATCTTCATGTGTTTTAACCCTGGACTGGGAACAACATTGGCAGTTCAAACCCACCACCTGTACCTCAGACACCCTGCATAGAATTGCTGTGAATTGGAACTGATTCAGTGGCATTTGACAACAACAAAATTGTAAGAGAATAAATGTGTTCGTTAAACTCATCCACTGGTGGTATTTCTATTATGACAACACTAGGTAACTAAGACACAGGATAATAAAAAGAAATGTTCTATCAAGTCACAAAAAGAAAGACATGGAAGAACATTACATGCTCATTGCTAAGTGAAGAAGCCAGTCTGAAAAAGCTACATACTGTAAGATTCCAACTATAAGACATTCTGGAAAAGACAAAATGATAAAGATCAGTAGGTTCCCTGGGCTCAGAGGGAGAAGTGAGGGATGAAAAGGTAGAATACAATACTATAAAGGTGAACTCAAAACCCAGAGTGCTATAAGAGATAAATTGTGAACTCTCATGTAAACTATACACTTTGGTGACTAACATATCCATATTGGTTCATCAATTGTAACAAATGTAGCACAGGAATGGAGGATGTTAGTAACAGGAGAAATGCTGAGCAGAGGGGAGAGATTAGCACATGAGTAATCTCTACTTTCTGTGTAATTTTTCTACAGTTCCCAAAACTACTCTTCAAAATAGACTTAAAAAAAAAAAAAATCCTCCTTTCTTTGATAATGTCTACTTAAAAACAATAACAAAATTAACAGTAAAACCCTTTAAACCTTAATGTACATATATATATTGTCAGTTTCTTACTTCATGGTTTTATGTCCATGAACAACAAAAATAATGACTGAATGTTTACATAGTGTCTTCACTTCCCAATGCCACTATGACAGAAATATCACCAGGCTTTAAAGAAATTTATTTTCTCACCTACGAAGAGGGAAGTCTTTGTTTTCTGTTTTAGCTTCTGTTGTTCTTCACTCATTGTTACCTTATGTATAAGAGAAGGATGTGGTGTGTTGCTGATTTATCCTCATGGTTGTTATTATTTTTAGCCCATTATTGCTGCTTCTGTTGTGGTTAAGTGCAGATGAGTCAGTTTAGACTCATAGCGACCCTGTACAGGGTTTCCAAGGAGTGATTGGTGGGTTTGAACCACTGACCTTGTGGTTAGCAGTCCAGTATTTATCTTACAGCTCCATGAAGCATCCAGTAGCTAATAATCCTTGGAGTTTCTGGATTTGCAGATTCATCTCTCTCTAAAACCAGATAGTTTCCCTATGTGTACACTTTCCTCCTATATGTATACCTTTGCATATAATCTGCTCTTTTCATAATTTAGAAGTAATTAGGTTTAGATTCAACCTCTATTAGTTATGTCCCCAACTGGTTGATTGATAAAACTGCATTATCTTGCATTATGAATCATGATTACATTAGATTATATGTACAGGCACAGTGATTGGGATTCCAATGTATATTTCAGAGGGGCAAAACTCAATGCTTTATTTCATTTCATTTATTACAGGTTGTCCCTAGGTTATGAATGAGATCTGTTCCTAAGTGTGTCTTTAAGTCAAATATTTAGGTCAGTTAGAGATATGGTTCTTATTTATGCATACTTTAGTGCATGAAAAGGCTTGAAGCCTTTTCATTGATTTAAAAGCTACATATTCAGCAAGCGAAGGTGATTGTGATGAAGAATGTGTTGCAAGTTGGGGTTGATTTCATCATTTCAAAATGTGGGCAAATTTATATAACATTAAAGGGTATGTACATAATATTATGAGTTGTAGTGAAACACTGTCAGATATAGTGGCAAAAGATGAAAAACTTATGCATAGCACAAGAATTTTATCAGTTATAGCATCAGAAGATGAGATCCTAAGGTTGAAAGGCACGCCTCAAAGTAGGGTTGAAGTGATGATGTATGAAGTAAAGCTTTTGGGATATTCTTTTGCCAATGGGGCACAACTACAAAGAGGAGGGGAAAGCTGCAAACGTACATTAATAATCGGAACATGAAATGTATGAAGCTTGAATCTGGGAAAATTGAAAGTTGTCAAAATGAAATGGAACCTATAAAGATCAATAGCGTAGGCATTAGTGAGCTGAAATGGACTCGTATTGGCCATTTTGAATCTGACAGTCATATGGGTTACTATGCAGGGAGTTGTATTCACGTCCATGCCATCCTATTCCAGTTGTTGTTGTTGTTGTTAAGTGCCGTCGAGTCGGTTCCGACTCAGAGTGACCCTGCACAGGGTTTCCGAGGCTGTAAATCTTTACCGGAGCAGAAAGCCTCATCTTTCTCCCACGGAACCGCTGGTAGTTTCGAACTGCTGACCTTGATGTTAGAAACCGGATTTGTAACCACTACACTACCAGAGCTCCTTACACAAACTTACTATAATTGTTGTTATTGTTAAGTGCCATATTGTCTCGTAGTAACTGTTTATAGGGTTTCCGAAGATTAGGACCATTATTAAGTGCTATCACCAGTTACTAGCTAAAATTATGAGGTTCATTATATTTTCATTTGTTTTCATGATACATCTATTTTACTCCATTAGCAAGGCAACATCAATATTTCTTTACCTGTCTAAGCCCCCTTCTAGATCTTGAGCTCTTTAAAGGCAGAGATATTTCTTTCTCTTCAATGTATACCCGATAATTGGCATAGTCTTACAAGCAAGTAGCAGATGGTTGTTGTTTAGAATTTGGTACTTGTAGTCAGGATAATAAACAAGATGACCTCATAAGAATATTCCAATTTAATTATTTCTTAACACATTCAGCATTACTCTTGACTCATACATCAAGGTACTTATAGTCAGATATATATGGCTAATGCACAAAAGAGCCAGAAGTTCTCTTTTTTACTATTGAGGTAAATGTGAAATGTCAGATAAAGAAATAGTAAGTGACAAGTTGGTGTATAGGATTACCAGCCCTGGTATAATGATGGCGTTTTTCAGAGTTTAAATGCCGTGTGATCCTTGAAAGCAATGAATGAAGTTGCAGTTGTTAATGTTGTAGAGTCTGTTCTGATTCGTGGCGATCCAGTACAGGGTTTCAGAGGCTATAAATCTTCACAGGAACAAAACACTTCATCTTTCTCGTCCAGAGCAGCTGGTGGAATCTAACAGCTGACCTTGTGCTTCATAGTTCAGCGCTTGTGGTGCAGAGCAACCAAAGGCACATAGGGGCCCACATGGTGTATATCTCAAAAAATACAAATATGGCTACTGTAACTACACTATTGTTGTTGTTAGGTGCCATCATGTCAGTACCTATTCATAGCAAAATGACGCACAACTGAACAAACACCGCCTAGTCCTGCACCCAGCTTGCATTCGTTACTAACTTGAATCCATTGTTGCTGTCACTGTACCAATCCATCACTTTGGGAATCTTCCAAATTTTCACTTATCCTACACTTTATCAAGCATCTTTCCTTTTCCACAGACTCCCTCCTGATAATAATTCTGAAATATGAGGTACAAAGTCTGTCCATCCTGGCTTCTAAGGAACATTCCAGCTGTATGTTTTCCAATACAGATTGGTTTGTTCTTTTGGCAGTCCATGGTACTTTTAATGTTGTCCTCCAACACCACAACTAAAATGCTTTTTCTTTTATGGTCTTGTTTATTCATTGTCCAACTTTCACATGCATATGAGGTTACTGAAAATACCATGTCTTGGGTCAGGTCCTTAAACTGACATCTTTGCTCTTCAACACTTTAAAGAGGTCTTGTGAAGCAGATTTGCCTAGTGCAATATATCATTTCATTTCTTGACTACTTCTTCCAGGAGTGTTGATGGTTGATAAAAGCAAAATGAAGTCTTTTTCAACTTCAATCTTATTCTATTTATTTTGATGTTATTTATTGGTCCAATGGTGAGGATTTTCATTTTGTTTTTTTTTAATTGAGAGGCAACCCATACCAAATGCTGTGAACTTTCATCTTCTTCAGTATATATTTTAAGTCCTTTTTGCTCTTAGCAAGTAAGGCTGTACCATCTGCATATTGAAGGTTGTTAATAAGTATTCCTCCACTCCCGATGCCATATTCTTTATATAATCCAGTTTCTTGAATTATTTGCGCAGCATACAGATTGAATAAGTTTAGTGAAAGAATGCAACTCTGGAACACACCTTTTCACAATGCTGAGGTTTGAAATCTATCAATTAATTACTAGATATAGAAACTTGAATAAGTTATGTGCCTTAGCTTTCTTATCTTTAAAATGTTGTTGTTGTTAAGTGCCACTGAATTAGTTCCAACCCATGGCGACCCTGTAGAGGGTCTCCAAGGAGCAGCTGTCAAGCTTGAATGGCCGACCTTGCAGTTCAAACTGACTTTGCAGTCCAGGGCATTAGTCCACAGTGCCGGATCTTGAAAGATTTCCTTGAGGATCATATGAATTAAACCATGTAAAGAACTTAGAACAATGTCTAACACATGGCACTTAGTGATATAATCCCTCATTCACATGCATAATAAAATGGCTGCTTGCCACACTTTCTCTCTCCTTACCAGAACTTCCTCTTTTCCTACCAGAACTTCCTCTCTCCCTACCGGCATGTCATCCCTAGTCAACCTATCATCTATCTCCACTAATCTCAACCCCTTCCTCCTCTTGGACCAGTATTAAAATCCTTCCCCCAGCAATACCTCTCTCTCTTTCCTTCCAACCTCCAATAAAGACTTACACGTGGTTGTTTGTGTTCTGGCTCATTCCATCACACACTTAGTATCATTTCATTAATGCCAAATCATTCATTTACTGAGAACATAAAAAGTAGGATAATTGTCAATTCCTGGTTTTGCTTTGTAAGTACAAAAAGTAATCACAATTAGCACATGATAACAGGCTTGCCTCAAACTGTGTTTCCCAACTCTAGTTCATTTCTTCAGTGGAAGAGATGGCTCGGGATCTGCAGTCTATTCTGTAGTGATCTTTTAATAGTAATTCCTTCAAGCATCTAAATCAGCCTCATAACTGAGGTGCTGAGAAATTACTTAAGTTATTCATAGTCACATGGACTAACAGCAGCTGAGTTCAATTCAAAACCAGGTCTTCCTGATTTAGAAAAGAATGCTCTGGTGCCATGTCTTCCATTCTGTGTGTTGGAGAGTGTGGGGGGCATTGAACTGTAAGAGTTTCTATAATCTAAATATGCAATAAGTATCACCTGCAAACTGATGTGTCACAGTGTCTTATAGATACATAAAATAAAATTTTGTAATGATGTTATGAATAAATGCAAGTTTCGTTGATTAATAATGTCTTATCCTTACATAGTTTGTCAAACAACAGATCATAAAATGACAACTATCATCAAGTGGGGGAGGGGGTCTTGTCAGTTTGTAAGAAATGTTGTCAATACCAACAAATGCTCAAGAAATCCAATCTGTACTCATTTTAGTGACAGTGAAGTTTTCTTTATTTGATTTTGCAAAATCAGGCGCTCAACCCAGTAGTCACGAGCAGATGTGAGGCATGGCCAGTCCTCATAGAGTTTTATTTTCCTGTATTGAAAAAGCCCCTCCTCCAGTTCCCCTTTTACTGGGTACTATGGAGTTTACAATCTACCCCAAATGTCACCTACTAGTCCTTGCTGGTAGCATTCTCATTTTAAGTTATTTTCCCTCCTCCCCATGAAGGTCCTCTATTTCCTTGATGGGTTTATTCTTATTTTAAAATTTCTAGCTGGTCAAACTAATCTGTTCTTCTCCCCTGAGCCCCTATGGTTATGCTAGTCTGCTACTCCCAAGATTCCCCTTAGTCCTGAAGATGGACTATCTTAAGAATTTCTCACCATTTTATACCTCTGCTGTAGATCTTTTGTTAGGACACAGAGGGCAACATATGAGGAGGGTGAGGAGGGGGTCATGGTATATGTTGTATAGAAGGCTTGCAATAGGCCAGGAGGATAGCACACATAGTGAGTGGCTGCCTTCATGAATATTTACTGAAAAAATAAATGAACAGTTATATAGATACTGTTATAGACTGAACAGTGTCCCTTCAAGTATGTGTAGAAATCCTAGCTCCAATTCCTATGGAAAGAATGTTTGGAAATATTCCCTCTGTTATGTTAATAAGGACTTTTCAGTAAGGTGTGTCCTAAACTTAATCACCTAATCAGTGTGTAGTATCTCTGTTACCAGGAAACTAAGATAGATAAATGCAAGGAGGCTTCAACAAGTCCTTTGAAAAATTTTATTGTCTTTTAATTCCACTTCCTACAATCTTTTCTGAAGCCACTTTTTTTTATGTAGGAACCAAAAGGGTGAGTTTGTTCACTGACTAAGGGCATTGAAGGACACTTCATTGTTGTTGTTGTCAAGTGCCTTCGTGGAGTCCATTCCAACCCATAGCGACCCTGTATAGGGTTAACAAGGAGCAGCTGGTGAGCTTGAACCTCTGACCTTGTAGTTCAAACAGCTTTGCAGTCTGGCACATTAACCCATAGCACCACACCAGGACTTCCATTAGCATAACTATAACACTTCATTAGCATAACTGTAATTCTCCTCCCCCTCCACTGAGAACACAAAAAGGGAAGATTTTCCTATAACTTTCAATTCCCCAAAGGGAATTGGTATTTCTGCCTTAAAATGTTTGTGGTCACATAAATTTGACAAAAGTTGAATCTATAACCACCTCTTGGATATTCACCAGACACACAGCAAATTATAGGTTCTAAGAAATCCTATGACAAGAAAACCCAGCAATCCCCTCACCTTTCTGACCACAAAACCTCTTTATCCCATAACTCCTGTTAACCTCTGGCAGAATTAGTTATGTAAGGCACATGATTTGGGAAACAATTCTATGTTATACCAATTCCTCAAGGTGGCAACCAGTTCCCTTTTGGTACTTCATGTGATCAAGCTGTTAAATGTTCTTTCTACCATGAAAAATGTAAGGCAATAGTTAAAGGTCTTAAACAAAGGAAAGAATAGAATTCCTAAAATGGGTCTTTAGTCCTGGAGGCTATAAAAGCAAGCCCTCTGCCCTCAGTAATGACAGCTCCTGGGTACCCAGGCAGTAACACTTCATCTCACTAACTGCTTTCCCTCTATGTGCTCAGTGTGTACTGCAAAGTGGCCCCAGATGGGAACTTGTACTCTGGGGAATGTTAGGAGGTCACACAGCTGAGTCAACTAAGAGACTGCTGGGAGGCAGGTGGGTGATGCCTTTGCAGCACAGGGGTAAAAGCAAAACAAAACAAATGACTCCTGGGGAACTCTATGGTTCAGTGCAGTCACTAGCAGACAGATTGCAACGCTTCTCACTGTGGGGCCTCTTTCCCCAGCTGCCAACTTCTGCAAGACCGCAGCTGATACCATTGAAGAGAGACAGGAAGCCTTTAAAGCCAATGCCAGAATCTACTGGGCTGCTCAGAGCAAAGGTGTTTGCCTCTGAAGGGCAATCCGTGTGATACCTTCCAAATCTCGCTCTCTCTCTTTTTTTTTTTACTTGTATGAGTTCATTTATATGTAGTTCATTAGCAGGCAAAACTGATCTATGGTGGTAGATGGTTAACAGATAAGAGTATGTTGTTATTAAGTGCCGTTGAATTGATTTTGACTCATAGCAACCCTCTGTAGGGTTTCCAAGGAGTGGCTGGCGAGTGTGAACTGGCAAACTTGTGGTTCAAACTGACCTTGCAGTCCAGCACATTAACCCACAGTGCCACACCAGGACTCTAGATAGAATACATGTACATAAAATTCACTGAGCTGTACACTTAAGATTTATGCACTTCACAGTATGTAAGTTGTACTTTCAAAATACAAATCTATCAAGTTGTGGTATTAGAGAATCCAAAGAACAGAAAAAACAAAATTCTGTACCTGTCCCATTGTAGGCACTTCATAAATGATGACTGGCTTTTCCACAATAAGAGTTGATAGTAATGAATGGTTAGCAGCTAATTGTAAGAATTCTCCTCATGTGCACCCGTCATTGGAGGCTTCCGTGTTGTTCTGCTGAACAGGTGTTAGCAGACATTCCAGAAAAAGGGAGACTAGGAAGAAGGCTTGGTGATCTACTTCTGAAAAACCGACCAATGACAATCCTGTAGGTCACAGTAGTCTCATCTTGTGATGCATGGGGTCATGATGCATTGTAGCCACTTCCATGAGAGCTAACAGCAACAATACTAACAAATCCTCCCAACAATCAGGGGATGATGGAACTGTTTTAGTCCCCCTTTTTACAGAATGAGTGAACAGACTTAGAACAGTGAGTCGTTAGCCCAGGTAGAGTGGGATTTGAATTTCCACAGAACAGCTCTCAAGCCTGAACAGCTGAACACTAACTACCCTGTGTACTGCTCCTTGGGGCACAGATGTGGCTTCTTTGTTGTTGTTAAGTGCCATCAAGTCAGTTCAGCTCTTAGTCACCCTATACAAGGTTTCCAAGGAGCAGCTGGTAGGTTTCAACCACTGATCATGTGGTTAGCAGTCCAGTGCTTATCCTACAGTATCACACCACAACTCTCAGGGCTGCCCTGGGTGGGTTCAAATTGCCAGCCTTTCGGTTAGTACTAATCCATTTCTACTCATAATCTCATATCCATGTGGGGACTCCAGTCGCCCTAATTAGAAAAGGCTTTCTTTTCTTTACAGATTCAAAATAAATATCTTCTAGTTAGCTGCCCTACCCGCTGCCCCCAAATTCCTCACATGCATACACGACTTGGGCACAAGGTAGAGAGACACCGCTGTTGGGTTCTGTGGGGCTGGGGAGAGCAAAACTTGACTGTCAGGTTGTGGAACACTAATGGCCACTGTCCTATGAGTCGCTGTTGTGGGCAGGTTGCCTTCCTGTCCTAGGTTCCTAGGTATCACTCCATCAGAAGCCTTCACAGGCCTCTCAGGGCCTAGTTGGTATAGGTGGACCCTGCGGTTGGTTTACCTGCTCAGCCAGGCTTCCCTGGCCCTCAGACTCAAGAGTCCCTGGATCCTCGCATGGTTACTCAGTTCCACTCACATCCTCTGTCCTGTTCCACTCTTTGGGGAAATGGTTTTAGTAACAGTTCCTAGATCCTGACATAAAGAGATTGCCAACTCAGCTGGCAGACATGGCCAACCTGAGGTTCGGCAGGTGGGTTCTAGTGCTGACCTCGTGTAGTATGCCAGCTCAGCCTCAGTGGTCTGATAAGGACTTAAATGTTGTGGTCAACAGCAGGACAAAATTTAAGGAGGTACCCTAGTGATTCAGTGGTTAGTAGCACCTGCTACGAACCAAAAGGTTGGCAGTTTGAACCCACTGGCAACTCCTTGGGAGAGAAAAAACAACTAAAGATTTGCTTGTGTAAAGGCGGTAGCCTAGAAAATCCATTAGAGTAGCTGGATCTGTTCTCTAGGGTTTCTATGAGTCAGAATGGACTCAATGAAACATAAGAACCTCCCACTCTCAGAGCAATGTCCTTCAGCATCACTCTGGTCCTTCCTGTCAGGCCGACCTGGATTTGTGACCTGTCACATGGTCTCATTTGATCATCACTGCAACTAGACAGAATATTATTACGATGAGGAAAGCCAGGATTTGGGGATCAGTCACTGTTCCCAATCACACAGCTGTACGTGACTGAGCTGACACCCTAGCTTTTAGCTCCAACACTCAACTCAGGAACAGATGCTCGATGGAACAGGCTCACTCAGCAGATCTGGGCTAGTGTCTGGGTCTATGATGACTGAGATACCCAGCAATGCTGAAAAAGACCTGGTTTTCCCCTGGCAAGGTCACTGCAGATGGACAGAAGTAGGGGAAATCAAGACAGTAGACCAGGTTCTGGGGGATGGTGCAACAAGGACACAGGAGACCAAGTGAAGTAGCCAAATCTCTTTTAAGAAGATAGTATATGCAGGCTGAAGGAGTCCTGGGTTACGTGTTTGGCTAGTAATGCAAGGTCAGCAGTTTGAATCTACCAGCCCCTTCATGGGAGAAAGACGAGGTTTTCTGCTCCCAGAAACAATGTCACTATGAGTGGGAACCTACTTGAAGGCACTCAACCACCACCCTACCACCATATTCAAAATGATTGCCTGACCTGGGGACTGCCCAGGAATATAAAAAGTTAAAGGAAAGCCACAGCTAATAGTCTCTGATCTCAGTCAACAACCATGAGACCTGTGCCTGATGAAACTACTTGTACTAGGTCCTTTCCAAAACCAAACCCACTGCCATTGTCAACTGTGATTGAGCAACTCTTTATAGGGTTTCTGAGACTGTAAGTCTTTACTGGACCAAACAGTTTTATCTTTGAACCATGTCATGACTGCTGACCTTGTGATTAGCAGCCCAATCCCTAACACACAGCACCAACAAGGCTTCTTTCTAAGCCCTTTGTTGTGTACAGTATCAAGTCGATTCCTACTCATCGAGTCCTAGTATTCTTCATCTATTAATCTTCATGGGATCAGAAAACCTCATTATCTCCACTGGAATTCAACAGAATATCATCAGATATAGTTTCAAAAAATGAGCCCCTCAGCTTGGAAGACGCTCAAAATACGACTGGGGAAGAGCTGCCTCCTCATAGTAGAGTTGACCGTAATGATGCCAAAGGAGTAAAGTTTTCAGGACTTACATTTGTTGATGGGGTACAACTCAAAATGAGGGGAAACAGCTAAAAATATCCATTAATAGTCTGAACATGGAATGTATGAAGTATGAGTACAGGAAAATTGGAAGTTGTCAAAAATGAAATGGAACACAAAAAAAATTAGGATTGAAATGTACTCATATTGGCTATTTTGAATCTAATAATTTGTATGGTTTACTCTTCTGGGAATGACAAATTCAAAAGAAATGATACCATATTCATCATCAAAAAGGATATTTCAAGATCTTGAAGTACAACGCTGCCTGTGATAATATCCTTACGTCTACAAGGAAGAAGAGTTAATAACAATGTTATTCAAATTTAAGCTTCAACTACTAAGGCCAGTGATAAAGAAATTAAAGAATTCTACCAACGTCTTCAGAGTCCTGATGTGATGCTGTGAGACCACAAGGTTGATTTGAACCATGAGGTCAGGTTCAAATTTACTAGCTTTCCTGGGAAACCTATACAGGATCATTATGAGTTGGAACCAACTCAGTGGCACTTAACAACAATAACAACCAACTTCAGTGTGAAATTGATCAAATATGCAATTAAGATGTATTGATAATTACTGGTGGTTGGATTGCAAAGGTTGGAAACTAAGAAGATGCATCAGAAGTTGGAAAATATGGTGTTGGTGATAGAAATGATGCTGGAGATTGCATGACAGAATGCTGTAAAATCAATGATTTGTTCATTGCAAATATCTTTTTTAAACAACATTAAAGATGACTGTAAACATAGACTTCACCAGATGGAATACATAGAAATCAAACTGACTACATCTATGGAAAGAGACGCTGGAAATGCTCAATGTCATCAGCCAAAACAAGGCCAGGGACAGACTGTGGAACAAACCACCAATTGCTCATATGCAAGTTCAGGCTGAAGCTGAAGAAAATTAAAACAATTTTAGGATATTTAAATTATAACCTTGAACATATCCCACCTAAATTTAGTGACCATCACGTGAACAGATTTGAGTGATGCATTAGACATGAATGACTGAAGACCAGAAGAGTTGTGGGATGACATCAAGAACATCGAACAGGAAGAAAGCAAAAGGTCATTAAGAAGACTAGAAAGAAGGAAAAGGCCAAAAGGGATGTCAGAAGAGACTCTGAAACTTGTCTTCCAGTGTAGAGGTGCTAAAGCTAAAGGAAGAAATGAGGAGGATAAAGAACTGAAGAGAACATTAGTGCCTCACAGTGACCCTGTAGGACAGAGAAGAACTACTCCATCAGGTTTTCATAACTCCATATTTTGACGGAAGCTGATTGCTACTTCTTTCTTCCTCAGAGCGGATGGTGCTTCTGATCTTTCAGTTAGCAGTGGTTGCTTAAATCAATGTGCAACCAGGGCTCCTACCAAGGATCATGGTGTGCGCTGTTGAGTTGTTTTTGACACATAATGATTCTGTATATGGTTTCCAAGGCAGTAAATCTTCAGAAGTGCAGAAATCCTCATGTTTCTCTTGAAGATTGGCTTGTAGATTCAAACTGCTGACCTTGCAGTGAGCAGCTCATGTGTAACCAGTATGTTGTTATTGTTGTTAAGTGCCTTCAAATCAATCCTGACGCATAGCTACCCTGTATAGAGTTTCTGAGGAGCGGCTGGTGAACTTGAGCCACCATTCTTGAGGTCCAAACCAACCTTTCAGTCCAGTGCATTAACCAATAGTGCCACCATTCAAGATATACTAATGTCTAAATCTTACTTTTTATCCTGGCATCCCAATGCATTTTCATATGAACCCTTCTTTCAGAAGTTAACTTCAGCCAAATTTTTCTCCTCCCCACTGATCTGCTGGATCATAGAAATGAAATATTTAGATTGGCCAGTTCTGTTTTATATTATAGCCATGAATCAGGGGTGGACTAGCCTCCCTTCCTTCACACCCATCTTGAACCATTTAGCTTAAGAGTAGACGAGGACATCTCCCTAACATTACCAAGAAAACTTGAAGGATGCTACCAGAAAAAAAAAAAAAAAAAAAAGATATTAAAGAGGTAGGAATTGTTGCTGTTCACAGTTGACTCAGATCCTCATAACTCTAAGGGGCTTTCAAAGTCTTTTAGCTCACATATGCTTCTTTGCTATAGAATTTATACTCTTGTATCAGGGAAGTGAATCAAAAACAACCCAACAGTCTTGGAGAAGCTCACTCACTCACTGCCATAGAGTTGATTACAACTCCCAGTGACTTTTTATAACATTTTTGAGGCTGTGAATCTATACAGGAGCAGACAGCCTCATCTTTCCCCTGAATAGCAGTTGATGGGTTTGAACTCCTAACCTTGTGGTTAGCAGTCCAGTGCTTCATCAGGGCTCTTTTCTACAATATCACCAGGGCTCCTTTCTAACGGAAAGGGAGAAGACAAATGCTGTGGCCATCTCCATCTTCCTTGTTTCTATTTCAATCCCATCAAGAATCTTTTTACTAAAAACCAAAAAGTTGTATGCAAACTTTTCTCCACCTAATTCAAATAATTCACTCCCATTTCAACCAATAAGCAAAGTTGCCAAAGAGAACCACCATAGAACTATGTGCTAATTACATTTAAAACATAATTTGGTTTGAGCTCAACTAAGATACTCCTTATTTTATGGGAAGAAGAACATGGCATCAGGATTAGAGGAAGGCTCATTAACAACCTGCGAT
>NW_006408546.1:22699624-22701024 GCF_000296735.1 Chrysochloris asiatica | reverse complement strand
GATGAATTTGAGTTATGGTTTTGGAAAAGAATACTGAAAGTACCATGAACTGTTAAAAGAACAAATAGATCTGTGTTGGAAGAAGTACAGGCAGAGTGCTCCTTGGAAGCCAGGATGGCCAGACTTCGTCTTTCACACTTTGGACATATTATCATAAAGAAACCAGTCACTGTAGAAGGATATCATGTTTGGTAAAGTTGAAGGTTAGAGAAAAAGATTAAGACTCCCAATGGCACAGTGGCAGCATAAATGGGCTCAAGCATAGCAATGATTATGAAGTTGGCCCAAGGCTGGGCACTGTTAAGTTCTGTTGTGCATAGTGTCACTGTGAGTCAGTACTGACTCGATGGCACCTAACAACAACAACAAATACTCTAAGTGTAAATCACGACTCAGTCACTGCCTTCTCTGAGATACCTTCTCTCTTACTTATGGCTATGATTAAAGGTCCTTCCTGTCAGTTCCTTATAACCCCAGATTGTCCCTTACTATCAATATATATGGTCTCCCTTTGAAATTAGCATCTCAAGACCAGGAATTGAGCCTGATGGTAGATCAGAGAGAAGTGCAGTGAGGACTTTCATTAGCAATAACACAGAATACCGGATGAAGCAGGTTCATGGGATAGTCCCAGAACTCCAAACCACATATAAAGGAATATTGAGAAAGTTTGAAGGTTTACAGCCAATAGAATTTGTAGTGGAAGCAAGAATTCTGGAGCTGTCTGATCCGCCAGTCTCGGCATCTCCTGGAGCGGCCATTTTGTGTGAGACAGATTGGGACAAGGATCAGAGCCATGGCTAATGCCTGACCCATCCTATGAGATAAAGGTGTGGACACTCTCTCTCTCTCTCTCATTTTTTCTCTCTGTTCATTGGACTCTCACTGTGCACCTCCATTCTTGTGACTAGAGGGGGTGACTGAGCGAGTGGACACCCCAACCTCACCCGCAGAGGGTTCTACTACACATGTGCACAGATCTGCTCAAAATTTAAAGGGAAAAGATCCCCTTGAAACCAAATGGCAGTGTGAAATGGCCACAGCCATCCCTGAAATGCTTATCACTAGCAAAAAGGCTTGAATGGGGGTTGTGGAGCAGAAGAGAGATAGCCTAAAAAAGGAAACAGGCCAAAAATTAAATCCTGAGTTAAGTCATAACAACCATCTTGAAATTTCTCAGATGGCCTTGAAGGCAAGAAGCCGAGAGAGGGACGTTAATGCCACACTCATATTTGGATACAGAAATTTTTTTCTTTTCTCTATTTTCTGTGATTATAGACAACAGTATCCAATATGTTTTTTGGGGGGATTTTTTGCTGTTGCTGTTTTGTTTTTTGGTCCCCTCTTTACCATTAGCAGGCTCTTTCTCTCCCTACATTACCCAAGAAAAGACAGCAATT
>NW_006408546.1:22697371-22698806 GCF_000296735.1 Chrysochloris asiatica | reverse complement strand
AACAGAACAAAACACTGCCAGACCCTGCCCCATCCTTTTAATTGTTGCTATGTTTGAGCCCACTGTTGCAGCCAAGGTGTGGCGTCAATTCATCCTCTTGAAAATCTTCCTCTTATTCGCTGACCCTCTACTTCACCAAAGCATTATGATTTTCTCCAGGGATTGGTTCCTTCTGATAACATGTCCAAAATATGTGAATCTACATGGAGAGTTCTGATGTGGCACTGTGGGTTACTGTGCCAGACTGCAAAGCCATTTGAACTGCAAGGTTGGAAGTTCAAGCTCACCAGATGCTCCTCAGAAACCTTGTACAGGGTCAGTATGGGTCGGAATCGACTTGATGGCACTTAACAACAACAACTCAAAGATGAAGTCTCTCCATATTCACTTCTAAGGACCATTCCAACTGTGCTTCTTCCAAGATAGATGCATTTGTTCTTGCAGTTTGTGATACATTCAGTATTCTTCTCCAACATTGTATCTCAAATGCATCAATTTAATTTGGTCTTCTTTACTTGTGCAGCTTCTCCATGAGTATGAAGTGACTGAAAATACTATGGATTAGGCCAGGTGTACCTTAGTTCTCAGGATGAGAGCTTTGTTTTTTAGCATTTTAAAGAGGCCTTTTGGAACATATTTGCCCAGTGCCATTATGTTCTTTGGTTTCTTAACGGTTGCTTCCGTGGGAAATCCACTTGGAATGGGAAGCCAAATCACGTAAAATCTTTTTTTTTTTTTAATGCTTTATTGTGAATTATGTGATAGTTTACATGGAGGACATCATCTTCACATTGATCCCATCGTGTATATTGTTTCCTTGCCATGGTTACAATCCCTTCCATGCATCACCGATCAACCAAAGGTTATACACCGCAAGCCTGCCCCCCTGTCATCCGCACACTGCCCCTCTCTCTCTCTCTCCAGGTCCAAAGTCTCCAGCCGCTCCATCTCCCCACGTCATCGTGTCTGCCTCCATCCCTGGCATCACTGCTTCTCTGGGTAGGGTTCCGTTCTCTGCTCTTCTCCTTTGATTTTCACAGGGACCACAGTTCCTAGACTATAAGGTTTATCACTCCCTGCCCTTTGACCTAAAATGTCCACCTTTACATTTCCAGCCCTTACAATCAAATCAGTCCTGATAACAATTATTTGCTACTGTATCACAAGGAACCTATCTGCGTCTCCTTTTATCAGCCCTGACTAGGCAGAATGGATACCACTCAGAGGAGATTCCACCTTGCGCCACGCCCTCTGAATCTAAGTTCCCTCTTGAAAGCTTGTAAGCCAGTCACTTCTTGCCTCTGTAATTCCCCCAGCTCCCCTACCCCGATTCTGGGTAGCCAATGTCCAAGTTGCCCATCCGTATTCTCTCTTTGTGCAGTGGACGTGGGAATGATCCTCGCTGTGAAGATTAGTTCACTCTTTTGAGCTACTG
>NW_006408546.1:22670656-22671623 GCF_000296735.1 Chrysochloris asiatica | reverse complement strand
GAGCAAGACATCATGTTGGGTAAAGTAGAGGACCACTGAAGGCGAGGTAGGCCCAGTAAGACAGCTTGGCACAATAGCAGGAATTATGGATTCTAATATGTTCGTGACCGTGAGAATGATGCAGGACTGGACAGTGGCTTGTTCTGTTCTACATAGATCACATGAGTTAAGAGTCAACAAACATCTATCATATATCTACCTGGCAGAACTTCCTGTAGTTTTGTATGTACAGGACTTACCTAAGGATCTTTTTTCAATGTAGATTCTGATCTAGTTGGTCTGGAGTTAGACCTGGGAGGTTATATCTCACAAACTCTGAAGTTTGGCCATGCTGCTGGCTCACATAAGACATTTAAGCATCAGCACCACTGAATTGGTGCCCTGCCAATGGCAGATTTCTCCTGCCAGCTTCATTTCAAAGGCTCATTGCTGAAGGCCTGAGAAACAAACCACAGTGGAGAACACTTAAGCTAATAGGGCTTATTAGAAGGGGTTCGCAAAACAATATGATCACTTTCACAATCTGAAAATGCCTATTTAATTTACTCTCTTACTACTTCAAGCATGGAAAAGATCAGCGAGGCATCATTTACCTGTGCATTGTTTGATGCCCAATTTATTTCCTGAGAAATGTTCATCTGGAATTGCCTGCATTCTTCCAAGCACAGCAGACTAGAACAGACTGTCAGTACATCCTTGCTAGACACTGATCTAGAAAAAAAACAACAACAGCTTCACAACTCTCTAAACTATCAATTCATGCTTTTAAATAGAAAGCCTTCCATGTTGACATAGATGGGGTGGTAAAGGGGAGGAAGGTGTAATTTTCTTTTATTCTTACTTTGCATACAGCTTAGTTATGATACCATTTTTGTTGTTGTTGTTGTTAGTTACCATCCAGTCAGTACCGACTCACAGCAACCCTATGCATAATAGAATGAAACACTGACAATTCCTACGCAAAACT
>NW_006408546.1:22668790-22669615 GCF_000296735.1 Chrysochloris asiatica | reverse complement strand
AATTTAAATTCCTCTTCACTTTAAGCAATCAAGGTTGTAACATCTGCATATCACAGTTTTTAAATAGTGTTCTACCAACCCTGATTACACGTTCTTCTTCATATATTCCTACCTGTCAGATTATGTGCTCAGCAAAACAGATTGAATCCGTTTGGTGAAAGAATTCAACCCAAGCATACCCCTTTCCTAATTTTAAACCATTCACTGTTCCCTTGTTCTGTTTGAATGACTACAACTTGGTCTCTGTACAAATTCATGTACAGGTTACTAATGAGCACAATTAAGTGTTCTGGAATACTCATTCAATGTTGTCCATAGCTTGTCATTATCCACACAACAGAAAACCTTTGTATAGTCTATAAAACACAAGTAAACATCTTTCTGTTATTCTCTGCTTTCAACCAAGATCCAACTCTTGTCAGCAATGATATTCCCTTACTCCATGTCATCCTCTGAATCCAGCTTAAACTTCTGAGAGCTCTTTGTAAAGTACTGTTGCAGGTGTGTTTTGAATTTTACTTGCATGCAATATTAATGATCATTGTCCAATGATTTCCACATTCTACTGCGTCACCTCTTTGGAATGGGAAAATATATGGATCTTTTCCAATCAGTTGGCTTGGTAGCTGTCTTCTAAATTTCTTGTCATATATAAGTGACTGTGTTGCATCATTTTTTGGAAAGATATCAATTTGTATTCTACTGATTCTTGTAGTCTTGTTCTTTGTGAATGCCTTCAATGTGCCTTGGACTTCTTCCTTCAGTACCATTGGCTCTTGACCATATGCTACCTCTTGAGATGGCTAAACATCAACCATTTCTTTT
>NW_006408546.1:22660803-22668150 GCF_000296735.1 Chrysochloris asiatica | reverse complement strand
AAAAAGTATATGCAATGAAGAAGTCATTGGTTTTGCAAAATTCTATTGTGAGTTCTCCAGCATCATTTCTATCACCAAGGCCATGTTTTCTAACTACTGATTCTTCCTTTTTGTTTCTAACTTAGGAATTCCAGTTGCCAGTTAATTATCAATACATCTTGATTGCATGTTTGATCAATAGAAGACTCAATAAGTTGGTAGGATTCTTCAATTATATCATTACTGACATCAGTGGTTGGTGGGTAAATTTGAATAATAGGCAAGTAACTGGTTTTCCCTATAGGAATATAGATATTATCCTAGCACAAACAGCACTATATTTCAAGATAGATCTTGAAATGTTCTTTTTGATGATGAATGCAATGCATGTAGCTGTTTTTCCTCATTTTGAGTTGTGTCCCATCAGCAAATTAATTTCTCAAATGAAGGCTGTATGCCATTCATGTAATCACAGCCAACTTAACTTTGAGGGGGCAGCTCTTATCCAGTCATATTTTGAATGCTTTTCAACCTGTGGGTCTCATCTTCCAGTACTGTATCTGACAATAATCTGGGTTTCTTCATCATGTCTCAGTATTCAATATTCTGGTGCTGACAGTGATCCACTGCTATTCATAAGGTTTTCAGTAACTACATATTCAGAAAGAATCTGTCTCACCTTCTTCCTATTCTGTCTTATTCTGGAAGCTCAGCTGAAATCTGTCCTCCATGGTGTACCCTGCTGGTGTTTAAAATGCTGGTGGCATAGCTTCCAGAATCACAGTACCAAGCAAACCACCACAGAATGACAAACTGACAGAAGAGTGGTTTAACAGAAGATTGTTGTTAATGCTGTAAAGTTGGTTCTGACTCACGGCGGCCTTGAATAGGGTTTCTAAGCAGCAGTTTGTGTGTTTGAACCACTGGCCTTGCAGTTGCAACAGACCTCTTGGTTGAATAGTTATCTTACACTGCCATACCAGATTAGTTATGCCATTTAGCAGATCACAGACATCCAAATCACTTCTTACCACCAGGGCTTTGCACTTCACCCATACTGTTTCCCATCTTGGTGCTGTTTTTAAGGTTAATCACTTTTTCTAACTGGACTCAGTCATCTCTTTTGTATGTTAATCTTGTCCATCACACTAGCTGACATTTGGATTCCTGTGTGGAACTGTGGGTTACTGCTCTGTATTGCAAAGTCAGTTTGAACCACAAAGTCAGTGGTTAAAGCTCACTAGCCACTCCTCAGAAACTCTACAGGGTTGCTTATGCGTCGTAACCCACTCAACGGCACTTACCACTAGCAGCAGCTGACATTGGGAAGAATTGAAGAGAGGACAAATATTTATGGAGCTGTGTGTTTGCATAGGGGGTAGAGTACGCACTGGTGGATCTGTGGTAGAATTCTTGGCTCTCAAGCAAGATAACTAAGTTTGGTTGCAGACTAGTACATCTCATGTGTACTCTGTCAGTAAAAGCGTACATGTTGCTATGATACCGAACAACTCTCAGCAGAGCTTCCTGAATAAGACAGACTGCACCATAAAATATTAAATATTAAAAGAATTTATTATTTAAAATATTAAATAAGACAATAGATCACAGCCATCCTATTGTAAGGGACAAGTTAGGACCCCTGGAGCCCTGGGCCTCTCTTACCCTGGCTTCCTCTGAAAGCAGAGAGGACATCTCTCGTCCAACAAGAATGGTAACATTGAGAAGAAGAGCCTGGAGACGAAGATAAGGATATCAGAACGTGCAACTCTAATTAAAACAGCTGGCTGCAGGCAACCAACCCATGAAAATAATGCCTGAAGCTGACAACTGCAGAAAGCACCCCATTTCCAAGAAGCCTGTGCCCCTTTACTCACTGTTGTTCTTGTTGTTAAGTGCCATCAAGTCGGTACTGACTCATAGTGACCCTACGCAAAACAGAAAGAAGCACTGCCCGGTTCTCAGGCAATCTCACTATCATTGCCACGCTTGAGCCCATTGATGCTGCCACTTGGCCAATCCATCTCGTTGGGGGTCTTCCTCTTTTTCTCTGACCCTCCACCTTACTAAACATGATATCCTTCTCCAGTGACTGCTTCCTCCTGACAATATGTCCAAAGTATGAGAGATGAAGTTTGGCCATCCTTTCCTCCAAGGAGCACTCTGGCTGCACTTCTTCCAGCACAGATCTGTTGGTTCTTTTGGCAGCCCATGGCACTTTCAATATTCTCCTCCAACACCATAACTCAAAAGCATCGGTTCTTCTATGGTCTTCCTTATTCACTGTCCAGCTTTTGCATGCATATGAGGTTAATGAAAATATGCTGGCTTGGGTCACGCACACCTTAGTCCTCAAGGTGATATCTTCGCTCTTCAACATTTTAAAAAGGTCTTGCTCGTGCAGCAGATTTGCCTAATGCAATAGGTCATTTGATTTATTTGCTGCTGCTTCCATGAATGTTGATAGTTGATCCAAGAAGAATGAAATCCTTGACAACTTCATTCCTTCCTCCACTGATAAGAATGCTGTTCACTGGTCCATTGGTGAGGATTTTTGTTTTCTTGACATTCAGATGTAATCCATACCGAAGGCTATGCTCTTTGTTTTCCATCAGTAAGTATTTTATGTCTTCTTCACTTTCAGCAACAAAGTTGTATTATCTACACATGTTAATGAGTCTTCCTCCAATCCTGATACCACAGTTTTCTTCATAGAACCCTGCTTCTCAAGATTATTTGCTCAGCATACAGGTTGAATAAGTATGGTGAAAGAATATAACCCTATCACACAACTTTCCTAATTTTAAACCGTTCAGTGTTCCCAAGTTCTGTTCGAACAACTGCCTCTTGGTCTATGCACAGGATCCTCATGAGCACAATTAAGTGTTACAAAATACTCATGGTCCACACAATCAAAGGCCTTTGTGTAGTCAATAAAGTACAGGTAAACATCTTTCTGGTATTTTCTGCTTTCAGCCAAGATCCATCTGACATTGGCAATATCTCTTGTTCCATGTCCTTTTCTGAATGTGGCTTGAACCTCGGGAAGTTATCTGTCAATGTGTGGTTGCAGCTTTTTCTGTATTACCCTTAGTAAAAGTTTACTTGCATGGGATATCAAAGATATTGTCCAGTGATTTTCACATTCTATTGGGTCACCTCTTTGGAATGGGCACAAATTCAGATCTCTTACAATCAGTTGGCCAGATAGTTGTCTTCCAAATTTCTTGGCAGAGATGTGTGAGTGCCTCCAGTGCCGCCTCACTTTCTTGAAAGATATCAATCTGTATTCTATCAATTCCTTGTTCCTTGCCAATTCCTTTAATACACCTTGGATTTCTTCCTTCAGTATCAATGGCTCTTGACAGTATGCTACCTCTTGAAACAGTTGAACATCAACCATTACATTTTAGTACAGTGACTCTTTATATTCCTTTTGTCTTCTTTTGATGCTTTCTGCATCATTCAATAATTTGCCCAGAGAATCCTTCAAAAACGAAAGTTGAGGCTTGAAATTTTTTTCAGTTCCTTTAGCTTTAGCAATGCTGAGCATGTTCTTTCCTTTTGCTTTTCTATCTCCAGATATTTTCACATTTCATTGTAATATTTGAGTTTGTCTTCTCGAGGTAACCTTTGAAATTTTCTCTTCTGCTCTAGTACCTCCTCACTTCTTCCATTGGAAGAGCAAGTTGGAGAGCAAGTTTCAGAGTCTCTTCTGACATCCATTTTGACCTTTTCCTTCTTTCTTGTCTACTTAATGAGTTTTTGCTTTCTTCCTGTATGATGTTCTTGATGTCATCCCACAGCTCTTCTGGTCTTCAGTCTTTAGTGCTTAATGTATCAAGTGTGTTCTTCAGATAATCTCTAAATTCAGGTGGGATATATTCAAGGTCATATTTTTGCTCTCATGGACTTTTTAAAATTTTTCTTCATCTTCAGTTTGAATTTGCATATGAGCAATTGATGGTCTTTCCCACAGTCTGCCCCTAGCCTTGTTTGCACTGATGATACAGAGCTTTTCCACAGTCTCTTTCCACAGATGTAGTCAATTTGATTTTTGTGCATTCCATCTGGTGTGGCCTATGTATATTGTCATCTCTTACGCTGTTTAAAAAAGGTATTTGAAATGTCCAAATCATTGGTTTTACAGAATTCTATCATGCAATCTCCAGCATTATTTCTAACACCAAGGCCATATGTTCCAACTACTAGTCTTCCTATTTGTTTCTAACCTTTGCATTCCAATCGACAGTGATTATCACTGTATCTTTTTATTATTATTATTATAAATATACCTTGATTGCATGTTAGATCAATTTCAGATTCATGGTTTTACTCATTAAGCCATGAATATTCAACACACCACTCCTCCTTATTAATACATATCAGGCCACCCTTCGAGGGAGAGACCCCATTCCTTTATAAGCCAATGCACACCAACCCCAAAGGGTCTTCTCCTCTCATGGAGACAGACCCACTTCTCTCTTTGAAGTGTACTTTCACTCTGACCTAATCTAATCTATGCTCCCTGCTACTACCAGGTGTACTCCACTCGGAGAGACAGACCCGCTTTTCTCTCTGAAGCGTACTTTTGCTTTGCAATAAAGAGATTCTAAGTGAATGCTTATTGTTCTTATGTGACTAAGAAGCAGCGACTCTATGGGACTAATTCTTTACAGCCCTGAGAGTAAGAGGGACCAGGGAAGACCATGACACTATCTGTAACTGATCATGGCAGATGGCACAGGCCTGAGCAGCATTTCCTACCTTTGAGCATGTGGCTGCAATGAAGTGGGTGCTAACTGGATCACAGCTAGCAACATTGATTTATATATAAAGCTTCCATCTTACCAAAGGCATAGACTCCCCAACTCCCAGTGTCTCTGCCATGATTAAATCTGGGTTCCACAGAAACAACCTGGAGTAGAACTGCGTCTCAGACCTCGCTCATCCAGAGACCTTCTCCCCAGAAAAGGGAGTTCACAAGAATTACAACAGCACCGGTCACCCGTTCCTTTCCTCCTGTACCACGGAGGAAGAGGAGTTTGCCACAGCCTCCTTGGAGTTACTGTGACTGGACCCCACGATGGACTTCAGTATGGTCTAGTTGTAGTATGGTTGCAATCTTCACTTTGTTACTCCATGTAGGTGAAATATTTCTATTTTTACAATAATGCAAAAAAAAAAGAGAACTTAAAGAACTAGTAATGGATCTAGAACTCAAATATAGGACAGACAGCCTCATTCTCAAGCTTACCACTTGACCTAAGAACTTTTGACTTCCTTGCTAGAAGAAGTGGAGTCCAGGTGTGGCACTGTAAGATAAGTGTTGTGGTAAAATGGTGTCAGGTCCATTCAGACCCATAGTGATCGTGTATAGGATTTCATGGAGTAGCTAGTGAGCTTTAACCAGTGATCTTGTAGGTTAAGTATTGGACTGCAAGGTCAGTTTGAACTCCGGTGTCAGTGGTTTAAACTCACTAGGCACTCCTTGGAAACCCTATACAGCATTGCTAGGAGTCAGAACTGAGTTCACCGCACTTAACAACAGAAGAAAGTGTAGTGAGCTGGCTGACCACTTAGTAGAGATTTACAAACAATACATAGGAGAAATTTGGGAAAACTAGCGTCCAAAGTTCTGTGAAATCCAGTGTTCTATTATTTTGTGAATACATGAATGAAAAATTATATACATTATAAATTGTCTGTATTATTGAGATAATTAATGTTATGTGCCATCTTGTGTATGCTCACTGTTTGGCAACTACATTACACTCATAATGTAATCCCATGTCAAGGTATTACCAATCAGCTGAAACAGGAGTTTTCTTGTTGATGAACCCCGCCTCCAGTCATGTAAATGGACATTCTGGCAAAGGTCACTCTCTTGATGCCAACAGTCTTCTTGTCCCCTGATCTCTAGTTCCTGAGCCATAATTCCGTTAACATCTCTGGCCTGCCACATGTCCTGTAGATTTTGGATTCTACAACGCTTTCGATCCTGTAAATTGTGCGAGGTTTCCAGGCTGCCACCTATCCTACAGAGTTTGAACTTGCCATACCCCACAATTGTACCGTGTTATTCCAGGACTCAGTCCTGGGACCCTGTACCCAAACTAGGGGGATGTGAGTTCAAGTGAAACACACTGGCATCAGGAAAGCCTTCCTCCCTATCCTTGGAGGGTGAGGGCTTGGCCAGCCTCCTGGGAGCTATTGTAGCTTAGGACCACCATGGACTTGAGTATGATCTGCTTGTAGTAATGAACAAGTCTGTTTTTTTGTTGAAGACATCTGTGTACCAAAGCCAGCGATGTGCACTAAATCTCTGAAGTGAGGGATCAGGATCAGGATCAGGGTGATGGCCAACAGGCATGTGATGGATTTCTGCTTAGTCTTTTGTGGCTGTTGCATTGGCAGGCTCAGCAGTGTGTCAGCTGTAGTCTCCAGGAAGAGTTGAGAATCTGAACCAATTTTGCTTTAATGTCCCAGATGAAGCTGATTTAGAAACCGTTCCACACCCTCTTCTTACCACTCAGGGTGGTCTCAATCCACTTAGAGTTCATTGTCTGAATGCTACCAGGACAAGGTATGTATATGGGCTGTTCTTCATTTTAGGATCCAAGTGTAGGGATTCAAGGTAGAAGTGATGCAGGGTGGCACTGGCACCCACAAATTCCACAAAGGTAGTTACAGCTTTGTTTAATCTGATAACCACATCATATAATTTTGGATGGTTTCCCCCAGTATGGTGTTCTGCAGCTCATGCTTATTCCTAATCCCCCATACAGTAGCAGCACCTCAGGCTCTGGGTGCTCGCCACCTGTTCAGAGCCTTAAGAAGCAGACCTTCACTCTCCCTCATCCCACAGAGCAGTTCAGAGGCACAGGGTGGTGCAACCCAGAAACAAAATCCTTAAGTTGAGAGAAAATGGGCTGATCTCAAGAGTAGTTGCCAAAGATCTTAGAGACCTTCTTCTTCACCCACCCTTGGAGGCACAGTTCTCGCTTCTCTGGGATGAAAATCAAATCTGTTTTCTTGCGGTATGGAATATTCCACCATCGTGGCCAGAACCTGAGCTAGTATGACCAGAATCTTTCAGCAGGGCTTTCTGATCATGTTGTTCAGTGAGTGACATGGTTCCGGAGGAGAGCCGTCATTCCAGCAGCCTCTCACCACCTTCATGTGTGTATTGGGTTGAAAAAGGATAATACCACACACAGCTTAAATTTGACAGGCACAGGGGCCAGGGTGTGGTTGGCTTGCTACACTCCCTTTCCAGCGTGGAGGACAGCCTAGGAATTGGTGAAGTAGTTGATCCAAACCAATTGTGTTTTAACTGTTCACAAATTCAAAATCATTTATATATAT
>NW_006408546.1:22655954-22660703 GCF_000296735.1 Chrysochloris asiatica | reverse complement strand
ATATATCATCTATGATGATTTATAGATTCATCTATAAAAAGCCAACAGCATCTTAAAGTTTTCTAAAGGAAGATCAGTATAGTACCCATATCAGAAAAAAATCATGTTACCTAATTCTGGACTGGTTATTACAATAATATGGGTTTACTAGGATATGCATTCTACTGATCTTTCAACTGTAGGACACTTTGAATTTCAGAATGATATATTCAGTTCATAAAAAGTAACAAATGACATTTTAAAAATCCAAAGAGTTAAGTCATATGTAAGACAGTATATGACAGGGACAGCAAGCTGATGTGCTTACAGGGAAAGGCTAGTAACATATGTAACCAAAATTGGCCCAGTGGACACTGGGACAGTCTGGAGGGGGCTATTCTCATGGAGAGGACAGTGACCAATACACCAAATGTATTGAAACCAATGAGACAAATGCCAATTTGTAAAAAAAAGTAGACTCGATGACTACTTCCTGAAAGTTTATCTCATCAATCATTAATTAACTGCAACCCATTTTCCCAAATTACCAGTTAATCAGAAATGTGTTTCTATTAACTAATTATTAATCCTTAATTACTAAGGATTACAGTAATTGGTGTTCCTGGGTATGCTTTTCAAACAGTCTTTGATACATTTCCCCTATAATTGTGGAGGAATTAAATACTTCAGTTTGATTGTGAGTACTGTACAAGATACAAAGATTTTATATAAATAGTAAGTTGTTGTTTTTAAATGTTGCTGAGTCAGTTCCGACTCATAGCAACCCTATATAGGCTATCCCAAGAGCAGCTGGTGAGTTTGAACACTCTTGTGGGTCAAAGCAACTTTGCAGTCCTGTGCTTAACTTACAGCACCACACCAGAGGTTCCATAAATAGTAAGTGGTAGGGGTGTGCCGTCAAGTTGGTTCCAACTTATAGCGACCCTGTATAGGGTTTCTGAGGGTATAAATCTTTACGGGAGCAGAAAGTCTCATCTTTCTCCCATGGAGTAGTAACTGATAGATTTGAACTACTGACCTTTTGGCCAGCAACCCAGCTCACAATCCACCACACTACCAGTGCATTGTTGTTGTTGTTAAGTGCCGTCGAGTCAGTTCCGATCCATAGTGACCCTGAAAAGGGTTTCTGAGGCTGTAAATCTTTACGTGAGCAGAAAGCCTCATCTTTCTCCTGAGGAGCAGCTGATAGTTTTGAACTGCTGACCTTGCTGTTTGCAGCCCAATTAGTAACCACTATGCTACCAGAGAAAAAGAGGAAGACCCCAGCGAGCTGGACTGTCCAAGTGGTAGTATCAATGGGTTCAAGTGTGGCAACAATTGTGAGGTTGACCCAGGAACTGGTAGTGTTTTGTTCTGTTGTGCATAGGGTCATTACAAGTCGGTACTGACTCAATGGCACCTAACAACAACAACAACAAGTTTATGGGAAAATTCAATGATCTCCATTTCCATTTTTTTCATGAGCTTTTGGAAGCACCTGTGTATCTGTGTATCTGTATGTCCACACACACTTGCAGCTGTACATTGTTTGCTGTCCTCAGGTACTATCACGGTGGCCTCAGATGCATGCACGACAGAATGAAATGCTGCCTGGTCCTGTACTATCCCCATGGTCAACTTTGGATTAGAATGTTACGATTTCATGATGTGTTCTTCCTTAATGTGGACTGTCCAGTTCATGGACATTTATCCCTGGTTGCTGATTCAGTTGTTAGTTTCGAACTGCTGACCTTGCAGTTCGCAGCCTGATTTGTAACCACTACGCTACCAGAGCTCCTTAGCAGGGCATAGTGTAGTATATTTATTAGCTTCCTAGGATTGCTGTAACATCATACAGTGAACTGGGTGGCTTAAGGCAACAGATATGTACTATCTCTTGTTCTTGAGGCTAAGATCATTGGCTTATGACTGCTCATTACAGTCTCCACCTCTGTCCTAACATGGTGATAAGTAGATTGAGGATTGATTTTGCTAAGTGCTCCCTCTCTCTACTTCTCTTCTCATCCTGTACTACTGCACCATTATGTCAATTTTATATTAGCCCAAAGGATCTCATCTGTTCATGAAGGGCCTTCTTCTGAAGAATGGGTGAGGGGCAGAAAATGAACTGGTAATGTAAGAAATCTCCATAATACTGAGGGGAAAGAGGAACTTGGCAAAACTTCATAGTGGCACAATTTTTGTCATGTTTCATATCGTAATGCCTGGATTGGGTGGAACATACCTATCTATTTAAAGTGAAGGTCCTGGGACCTGGCATTAAACAGTTCACAGATTGCTGTCTCGAACATTCTCTGCTTTGCAGTGGCATACACGAATACATCAGGACAAACTTCTGAAACACTTGGGTGGAGAAAATAATTAAATTAAATCCACCTTCAATCTTCTCATAAAAGGATAAGGAGGTTTTGTTTCATTTTGTAAGAAGCTTGCTTCTGCGGACCCAACAAATCTAGTCACAGAGGAAATGGTGTACTTATTATGAATGATGACCCCTTAAATCCCTTCATATTACATGTCCAACTCTAACCTTAGACCCTTTGGCACTGCAAATTTTCATCCATTTTGGAAAAGAATGCCCTAAGCCACTGAAAGAGAGAAATGAGGCAATCAAATAATGCCTGCCAGAAAGAGAAATATGCACAGCATATTTCTTCTCATTCCTGCATATTATGAAGGCTAATGACAGAGATGAATAATACCCCTGTTCAGAGCCACTTATATAGAAATTTACATTTAAAAGTAATTGCTATAGATCATAATTGGTTGATTAGGTGTTCTCAGCTCCTTAGGCCTTTTTCAGATCTTAACTACATGATACATACCAGATTTTCAGAAGGCCAATTTGTGTAAAAGAACTGTAATTTGTCCCTTATAAAATAGTTACAAAATGCTATCACCAATTTAGCATCCCCCAATGCCAGTTTGTGTCTACAATGGTGGAAGGTACCAAGCACTAAGTTGGAGTAACTGACATATAGTATAAATCATATAGTTGACCCTAGAGCTGTCCAATTTGTTTTCTCCACATATTGGTAAAGAAAAGAAAAAGAAAACAAATCCAGCCGCTTCTATTGCATTGATTTTATGATCACAATTTCCCATGCTGTATCATGGGAATGTCCCTCTCTCTGGTGTGGTGCTGTAGGATCAGCACTGGACTGTGAACCTTAAGGTTGGCAGTTCAAACCTACCGACTGAGCCTCAGAAATCCTATACAGGGTCGCTATGAGTCAAAACCCTCTACATGGCAGTTAATAACAGTAATAACTTCTTAAATTACATAATTTTCAAAATGTCTTTAAACTAAGAAAGAGGTGGGACTCTACATTCCATCAGGGGTGGGGGATGGGACTGTATCTATCAGTCTCTTTTGCTTTGTATTTTTATTTACACACTTTCCTTTGCCAAAGTTTCTTTGCCTTTACCTGGGCCCAGAGAGGAAGAAGGTCAACTCCTAAAGTAGCATTCCAATAACCTGAAACCAAAATAGATCATCATCTACTCTGACACGCGAAACAATTTCTCTCCTTCAATTAAAATTTGGCTCAAGGCATCCTGTAATAAGAATCAGATTTTCCATTCAAACTGTTGCATTTTTTTGCAATTTACATTCACATCATCATATCAGGGAAGTGCAAGACAGGACTCTTATTTGTGCTCTCAACCTCCTGGACCCATATTTCCTAACTCCCATCTCCCACAAGGATTTATACATAGAAGTCGACTAATGTTTCCTTCTCATAGTCACACACATTTCCTTGGTCCAGTACCTGCACTTTCCTAAGAAAAGTTGTCTTGAGTAATTTATATGCGAACTATCCTCATAAGGGGTGTCCTGGTATGCTCCTAGAGACTAATCACAGGTGGGCAGTTCAACCCCATCAGTTGCTGCTTGGAAACCCTACACAGGGTCTCTATGAGTTGGAACTGACTCGACGACACTTACCTGCATAATCCTTCTAAGAAAGACTTTCCCCAAGTGATGCTCAGGTAATTTTTCTGGTCTGGTGTAGGATAAGTTGTAGGATAAGTACTGGACCCCAAGGTCAATTTGAACTTCAAATTTAAACCCACCAGCACCTTGCTTGGAAACCTTAATCACAGTTGCTATGAGTCAGAATCAACTGGATAAAAACAATTCTGGCTTAGAAAAGGGATAGTGAGAAAAATAACTCCATAAATACAATTTCTAGAGGATAACTGGCAACAATACATATACTATTTTAAATGACATAAAGTTGCTATTCACTGAAAATGGAGCCCTGGTGTAGTGCTGTAGAATAAGCACTGGACTGCTAACCCCAACATGGCTGTTCAAACCCACCAGTAACTTCTTGGAAACCCAATAAAGGGTCACTATAAGTCAAAACTGACTTGAAGGCACTAAACAACACCCACACCAACACCAGCACCAAAACTGCCTCCCATAAATCTCTTGTAACTTACTTAGCATTTTACTAGTTAATGTTACTCATTTATTTGTTGTTGATGTTGTTAAGTACCTATGAGTCAGTTTTGACCCATAGTAAAGTCATTTGTATTGCAAAGTCGGCAGTTCAAGTTCACTGGCTGCTCCTTGGAAACCCTATACTGGGTCACTATGGGTCAGAATTGACTTGACAGCACTTAACAACAACAACAACAACCCTGTATAGGGTTTCCAAGGAGTGGCCGGTGAACTTGAACCACCGACCTTGAAATTCAAACCTACCTTGAAATTCAATCCACAGCCCTACACCAGTAGTC
>NW_006408546.1:22647442-22654929 GCF_000296735.1 Chrysochloris asiatica | reverse complement strand
ATTTATTTTTAAGTTCACTTAACTTCTTACCTTTTAAAACCTGAATTCATACTTTATTTTACATCCTGCTTAATTAACTCTCTATAAAAATCATCAAAATGTTTGTTTTAGTTTGTTTGTTTTTTTAAAACCAAAATGCATAGCATATTGCCTGGCACATTTCCAGAACATACATGAAGTCATGTATGAATAAATGGGAAGGAAGAAGAAAGAGAGAGAGAAAGAAATAAAATAAAACATTAATGATCCTTGTAGGAAGGGGTTTCAAAAAGTTCCTGGAGAAATTCCATTATCCTTTAATTCCATTTTTCCAAGAACTGTTTGGAACCCCTTTGTAGTTCTATCAATTCAGTATAGTCCCAGATATCTGTGGATAAAAACAAAACTAAGTCATGATCAGTACTAGTGATTATATCATTATTTACACTGCTGGGAAATTATCTGATTTCCAGTGTCATCACTCTGAGTACGATGGATAGCAATGATAAAGCTCTTCATAACTGAAAGCCAAAAATGACCAGAAACCAACAATCCAAACATCTCTGGACAACTAAATCCTGGACAAGCCAGGGGCAGGGAAGAAAATCAAGATGGAGAGAGAGAGAAGAGATATGAGAAAGTCACAGCAGTAAAAACTTGCCCTATATTGGTCAATATGACTTTTAGATTTAGAAGTAGCTCAATTAATAGGCACACCACTCATCACACAATATGCCCTGTCTGCTTCTGTGAGGCAGAAAGACAAAATGGGAGACGAGATTGTTTTAGGAAGAACAGTAAGTAGCACTTACAGTGAGCAGATCTTAGTTTGAGATTGCCTCCAGCAATCCCTAGCTATTCCTTAACTTACCTGAATTTTGAAAATGTACATAATCATAACTGGCCTCCCAGGGTTGTTGTGAGGATTAAAATGAGATAATTTACCTGAAACCTCCTGGTGAATGATGAAGCATTAGGCAGCCCCAAACACATGTTATTGTTCCCCAGAGAAAATTGAGGCTAAAGTCATGTTTGAGAGTCAGCTGAGAGTTTTCACACCTTAATCTCAAATATGTAATTTGGCAAATTACAGTGTACAACTAGTTCTGAGGCAGAGGAACTAACTAATTTGTGTTTGGCATTTCAAGGAATTTGAACAAAATTTGACACTATGGAGTCACAAAGAATTAACTTGGGAAAAGTAGAGAAATGCTAGTCCTCTGTTATCTTCCCCCTAAAAGAATAGTGGTTAATTTGGAAGGCAAGGGGAGAAATAAATCCTGTTTCTTTTTCATTCTCACAAAATGTCTACTAAAGCTGGAGGAGAAAAAGTGTCAGTTGAGTCTTGGGAAATTAAAAGATAATTTTCACGTAAATGGTCCAAAAATTACTCATTCTTACTTTAAGTCTTTGTAATTTTTAATTATTTCCACAGAAGTGTATTAATACCCGAGGGTTAATTGATAATATTAACATTGAATACAACTGTATTGGTTTCCTAAGGCTGTTGTTAAAATATCACAAACTTCCTCTAATAGAAATTTGCGACTCCAAAGGTCCAGCTGTCAGAAGTCAGAAATTCAGGTGCCAGCAAGGCTGTATTCATTCCCTCTGTAGTTTCTAAGAAAGACTGATCCTTCCCTTGCCTCTTCCTAGTTTCTAACAATTGCAAACTATCTTTGAAATTGCTTGGCTTGTAGAGCATCACTCCAGTCTACGTCTCCATCTTCACAAGGCTCTCTTCGTTCTGTGTTCGCATCGCTCCTCCTCTTAAAGACACCAGTCATATTTGATCAGAGCCCATTTTAATCTAATATGACCTCATGAAATTGATTACATATGCAAAGATCCAGTTTACAAATAAAGTCATATTCATAGGTCCTGGAGTTAAAGACTTCAGCATATCTTTTAGATCACAAAATTCACCCAAAAACAATACTGTTCCTAGTAATATAGGCACTTACTTCATCAGGTTCAATTCTAAGCTCAGGGTAAGCTTTGCTACTTACTGAGCAACAGAGGGAAAGTTCTTTTGATCTATGAGTTTCCGTTTTCTTGCCTGTGAAATTAGAGATCAATAATAGCATCTACTTACTAGTGTTATGAGGAGTCCTGGCCTGGCTCTGTAGGATAATCACTGGATCACAAGGTAGATTTGAACTGCAAAATTCAGTGGTTCAAACTCACCAGCAGCTCCTTGGAAATGCTATACAGGGTCACTATGAGTTGGAACCAACTTGACAGCAGTTAACAAGTAGTGTTATGAAGGCAAAATAAGATCCATTCGAGTCAGAACATTTGCCTCATTATCTAGCACAGAGTAAGTGCTTAGTAAGATTCAGCTGGTTTGGCACTGTGGGTTAATGTGCTGGACTACAAAGCCACTTGAACCTGTAGTTCAAGTTCATCAGCGACTCCTCAGAAACCCTATATAGGATCATATGGGTTGGAACAAATGCTTAACAGCAACAACCTTTAACTTTAGCTAAAATAACTAAAACTAGCCATAATCTTGGTGTACAGTCTTAAGTCAACCTGCTATGTTAACCTAGTCCAGGTAAATTTTATATTTGACTCCATGATGCATCATTGATTACTAGATTCTAAAGATAAAGTTCTGCCAAATCTCCAACTAAATTTGACATCCAGAGATATAAACCATAATGATTTTACAGATTTTCATAATCGTGAAAATGACGATACCAAGTGCAGTTTAAGTAAAAGCTTTACAGCTAAACCTCAAATGTTTTTATTTCCACCAATTTGCTGACTCAATTTTAAAAGTGAAGACATGAAAATTGGAATGGAAATAAACAGCTTAACCAGTTTCCTCCTGATCGTAAACTGATATCATCTCACAAATAAGCTCACTTACTGACCTGAGACATATAACTAAATGGAAAGACTTTGCTACTTACTTACTGGATGCGTGAACTTCAGAAAAGTTTCTTAACTCTTCCATGCCATGTATGCCTCATCTAGCAAAAACATCATTGAAATAAAGGGATTGATTGTTTTTTGCATCTTTGGTGATACTGACAGTTAACTTGTTTGGCTACTAACCTAAAGGTTGTTAGGTGCCTTGGAAGAAGGCTCATGCAATCTACTTCTGGAAAATCAGCCATTGAAACCCTTATGGCTTTGAAACATTTCTCCTGTGATACACAGGGGCTAGCCACAAGTCAGTCAGAGTTGACGTGGTGCCACGCACACTGTCTAGAATATAATCACATGCCTAATAATCAGTTTTGGGGAGGGGAGCTTTATCTTTCTTAATTCAGCACGTCCAGAATATAATAAGGTTAGATTCAAGAGAGAAAAATCTTTATCAACTGAAAATCAGTATTTCTGTATTAAATACTCTACTTCATCCCAAAATAATATTGCACATTCTTTGGGTTTTATGCATTTAATCCCATTTGATGCATTCAGAAATGTAGTATTCCTTTGATAAAATTATACAAGCTGAAGCCGAAAGTGCTAATGATTCATTTTTATCTCTTAGCAAATAAGTGAAAAGGTAGAATGGAGACCCAGTTCTCTCTGTCTTTAATTCCTGCTCTACATCTATACAAATTCTGATATTATGCTAAATCTGAACTAGACTTCAAGGTGTGTTTCACAGAGTTGTTACTGCTGTTTGCTATAGAGTGAATTCCAACTCATAGTGACCTTGTAGGACTTAGTAGAATTGCTCCATAGGGGGTTCCCAGGTCATCTTAATGGAAGTACATCACTGTGTTTTCTCTTGATGTATTTACACCACCTATTTCTAGTGGTTATGAATCGGGCTGTTAACCTCAAGGTCAGCAGTTCGAAACTACCAGCTGTTCCATGGGAGAAAGAGGAGGCTTTCTGCTCCAGTAAAGATTTACAGCCTCAGAAACCCTGTCCAGGGTTGCTATGAGTCGGAACCGACTCCATGGCACATAACAACATCAACGTCTCTCAGCTGGTGGATGAACTCTTAACTATTGGACAACCAAGTCTCCTTTGTTGTTAAGTGACATCGAGTCATTTCAGACTAATAGCAATCCTGTAGAGGGTTTCTGAGGAGTGGCTAGTGAATTTGAACAACCAGTCTTGTGGTTCAAACCAACATTACAGATGACACCAAGATTCCTTCTTGTTGTTGTTAGTGCCGTTGAGTCGATTGTAACCCATAGTGACCCTGTATAGGGTTTCTGAGGAGCAGCTGGTGAACTTGAACTGCCGACCTTGCAGTTCAAACGGCTTTGTAGTCTGGTGCATTAACCCACAGCGTGACACCAAGACGCCTGAGCCACCATGAAATCACCTGCAACAGGATCAACCATGCTGCTTGTTAACAATGCAGATCGAAAGCACTCTTCTAGCCTTACTGAAACAATAATTCTCAGGGTTTAAGACGTGAAAGTGTGAACGCCTTTGCCATCAGAGGCTATTATACATACTTACAAGCACTGGACCATAAGGTGGGCTTGAATTACAACGTTGGCAGTTCAAACTCACCAGCCACTCCTTGGGAACCCTATACAAGGTTGTTATGAGTCTGGACCAACTTGATGGCACTTAACAGCAACAACAACACTCTAAACTCCTAACCTTGGAGTCATGGATAAGATCCGTCAGTTCATCTCTAGCTAATTAACAAACATTTACATAATTTACTCAATCAAAGATAGATAAAATTGCCCCCTTCCAAGACTGAGACTCAAGGGAAATACATGAGCAGGCATGTGGTCTGGCTGATGACCATGTTGGAAGTGGGGGAAAAACAGCAATGAAGTTGTGAGCTAAGTCCAACCACCATCAATAGACTGCTGTCAACCTGGGTTGAGACATGGTGGGCCAGCAGTATGGCGAGACCTGGGGACTCCTGGGCCCGGAGACAGGGACATGGCCACAGAAGACCAGAGCAGAGAGTGAAGCATCCAGCTGATATGAAGTGAGGGGAGATGTACAAGAACACCCATACTTGTACCGAGTACCCACTTTACCTGGCTTCAATAGGTGGATGATCAGAACTACACTAAAGGAAAAAAGAAGAAGAATAAAAGAGTAATCCACTACAATTTGTTGAAACTGACCTATGTTTACGGATGTAGTAGCTAAATGAGGGAATGAATCTTTACAGCGAGGATCATTTTCACCCCCTTCGTACAGTGTTAACAGAGATGGGCAACTTAGACATTGGCTATCTAAAATGGGGGGGATGTGCTACAAAGGCAAGAAGTGACTGGCTTACAAGCTTTCAAGAGGGAGCCTAGATCCAGAGGGCACAGAGAGAGGAAGGTAGAATCTCAACTGAGTAGTATCCAATCTGTCTGGGTGCTGATGAAAGGAGATGGGGATAAGACTCTTGTGGCACAATAGTGAATAATTGCTATCAGTACTGACTGTAAATGTAAAGGTAGATGTTTTATAACAAAAGGAGGGGAGTAGATGACTTTGTAGTTCAGGAGCAGAGGACCCTGTGACCATCAGGGGAGAAAATGGATTGCAGGACCATATCGAGAGAAGCAGTGATGCCAGAGATGGAGGCAGAGAAAATGAAGTGGAGATTCGGAGCGGCTGGGAACTCTGGACTTAGGGAGGGAGAGGGGCTGTGTGTTGATGGCCTGGGGGTAGGCATTTGGGGTGTACCCTTTGGTTGTTTGATAATGTATAGAGGGAATTGTAATCATTGCCATGAAACAAAATAGGATGAATGTAAAGCTGTTGTTCTCCCATTTAAACTCCCATATATCACTCAATTCACAATAAAAAGTTTAAAAAAAAAAGATAAAATTGAAGATTTTCAGGCCCTCTGGTACTATTTTGTTACCATAAACAGAACAGCAAGTCAGGCTTTCATCTGTCTTTGTTTCAATTCCTGTGCAGTGTAAAGGAGTCCTAGTGGCATAGTGGCTAAACAGCGGGCTGCTGCTACCTCAAGGTGGGTGGGCTGAGTCTCTCCACGAAACAAAGATAAAGCTGTCTGCTCCCATAAAGATTCACAATGTTAGAAATTCTATGGAGCATTTCTACTCTGCGTGTGCTGTAGAGTCAAGTCACTATTGGTTGGAGTCAACTAGATGCCAGTAGGTTGGGTTGGGTTTGTGGTTTGTAGGACTTGGCTAAGTTTAAGATCTTAGCAGCTCAAAAATTACATATAGATATAGAGAGATAAAAATAGAGAAATATATATATATAATGTTTTTGTTAAATGCCATTGAGTCAGGTCCAACCCACAGTGACGACGAGTCTCTATAGTGTTTCCAAGGAGCGACTGATGAGCTTGAATCACTGACCTTGCAGTTCAAATGGCTTTGTAGTTTGGCGCATTAATCCACAGCATCACACCAGGACTCCATATATATGTATATATATTCATACATAGATAAAGCTATAATTACTTTCTTTTCTTTAAATTAGGAAGCTAATCTTGAAATTCAAAAAAGCAATTGCTTGATGAGAAAGCAATGACAAAGCTAGATTTTCTTTAATCTTTTAAATTTTCCCAAAGCTTTTCTCTAAGCACGAATGTATTCTTAGTAAATAGTTTATATTTAGGAAAGTTAAAGCCTTCAAATATGGAACAAATATGTGGACTCTAAAATATTGTTATGAACCAGCACACAGCAGCCCAGGGTCTCAGATGCTGGGGACTTATTGATGCGTATATTTTAGAGTCTGTGCTACTAAAAGGACATCTCAGGGAAACAAATAGATCTATTTATCCTGAGCCCTGCCTGGTCCAGCCAGCAAGATGTGATTTGCTGAATGACAGAGCTTATTTCTATGAACTAACAAAAGCCAGGAAGGGGTCATTAGGGAGTTGGAGATTGCTGAGTTTCCACTCCAGACTTCCAACTACATACAACAAAAGCTGAAAGGCTGAGATGCAAAGATCAAGAATCATCGACTGGTACCTTTGTAAAGTTGCTCTTAGAACTCAGGGAAAAAATAGATAAGTCTTCCTTCTCCACCACCCAGAGACTGCCCAACTCAGTGAATTGAAAGGTAAGCAGTGAGTTAAAAGGTAAGAGGACTGATTCTGTTTATTGAATGGCCCTGGCCCCCAAACCTGTAGTTCCTTCAGCTTGCAAATAGAGATGATCAAGCTCACCATTTTTATGTCTCCTGAGTTTGGAGAAGAGTGGAAGGTACTGCTGACATCTGGGAAAGTATGTTAGACAGACAGAGGGTAAATGGATTTTCAGAAATGAAACAGATGATAGTGAAAATTGGTGAAATATTATCGTAAAGTATTAACATCAGACCTTATCTTCATACAGAAAGAGAAATACAAAGCTGCATCCTATGATGTAGAATCAGATGTTTTCTTTACATTGAGATGCAACTTACACATTAGTAATTATTTTAAGTCTTCACTTTCAGCAGGCAAGGCTGTATCATCTGCATATTACAGTTTGTTAATGAGTCTTCCTCCAATCCTGGTGCCATGTTTTTTCTTTGTGTAATCTAGCTACTCAGATTATTTACTCAATATAAAGATTGAATATGCATGGTGAAAAAATACAACC
>NW_006408546.1:22640485-22646562 GCF_000296735.1 Chrysochloris asiatica | reverse complement strand
GTTAAGGTATGAATATTTTCCTCAATTCCTATGTGCTTCAGAAATACTGAGCGTGTTTTTCCCTTTTAGTTTTCTCTTCCAGGTCTTTTCACATTTTGTTATAATATTTGACTTTGTCTTTTCAAACTAACCTTTGAAATTTTCTGTAGCTCCTCACTTCTTGCATTTACCTTAGCATCTCTATTCTGTAGAACAAGATTCAGAGTCTGTTCTGACATCCATTTTGGTTGTTAGCCATTAGAAAGATGCAAATCATTAGCATCAGCAGTGAACATACAAAAATCAGAAAGCAACAAATGCTGGTAAGGATGTGGAAGCTCCAACATTGCTGGTGGGGCTAAGAAATGATTCAACCATTCTGTGAAATGGTACGGCACTTATTCAGAAAATTGGAAATAGAAATACATTTTCACCCATTAAATCTGCTACTTGTTATATGTTGTTATTGTTGTTAAGTGCCGTTGAGTTGATTCCAACCCATAGTGACTCTTTACAGGGAACATCTGGTGAGCTTGAACCTCTGACCTTGATGTTCAAACAAGTTTGCATTCTGATTCATTAGCCTACAGTGCCACACCAGGACTCCACTTATTAGATAGCCACAAAAAATACAAGCCAGGTCATAAGTAGATGAATGCACACCAGTGTTCATTACAACACTATTCACAATAGCAAAATGATGGCGACAGCCTAAGTGACCATCAACAGATGAAAGGATAAACAAACTTTGGTACATACACACAATGCAATACTATGCAACCTTGAAGAATAGCCGTGAATCTGCCAAACGCCTCATAATATGGGTGAACTTTTAAGGACATTATTCTGAGTAAAATTAGTCACAAAAGGACACATATTTTATAACACCATTATTGTAAAAGTTTAAGAAAAGGTTTCCACACTAAAAGAAACATTCTTTGATGGCTACATGGAGTGAGAGGGAGGGGAGAGTTATTCACAGGTTAAGGGGTAAGCACATGTTAACCTGAGTGAAAGGAAAGGCAATAAACAACTAGGGAGACAGCATACACAATAAAAGGAAGGGTGGCAGATGAGCAATGAAGATAATGGAAAACATAGGAAGCTATGCTTGGCCAGATGGGATAAAGGTAAATAGTGACTTATACACAAACTTGGAACAGCATGTTCTCTGAGTCAGTATATGGATTGAGACATAGTCTGAATAGGCAAAGGAGGGGACAAATGTTTATGTGCTTGACGGTCTTGTGGTTATTGATTTCCCCTGCCTGCTATTGTAAAATAGACATTTATTTCTGAATTATGATTACAGTAAGCTTGTAAACTCGGGTTCAGCCTATATCTGATTGGATTTGCTAAAAGGGGAAATACAATTTGTCCAAGAAAACAGTCTTCTTGTTAAGCCTTATCAGAGTACAGGCCCTGAAGTGGAATCCAGAGCCCCCACCCAGAACCTTCTGTGTTGGGACTTTCCACTTGAAAAGACATGCAGACCAACCCAGAAATGTGGCAGGTCTTTCTTATTGAAAGAAAGACCTGCAGCAGTGAGGACAGGGGCTGAATTTGGTTATGTTCCATTAGCATCCATTGACCTTGAGATGAAATAGAAGGAGAAAGGGTTGGTTTGTCAGAAGTTTAGGGAAATGTATGAACTCCCGAGCCAATGGGCAGTGATCTAGCCCCTAGGAGCTTGAGTTGAGATTGAAGTGCTCACCTGTTCTGAAGTGCAGGGAGGTGTGCATTAACCCCATTTGCAGCTAGTACCCATTTGTAAGGAGCTCTGGTAGCGGTTTCTGGTAGTGGTTACGAATCGGGCTGCGAACCTTAAGGTCAGCAGTTCGAAACTACCAGCTGCTCCACGGGAGAAAGATCAGGCTTTCTACTCCCGTAAAGATTTACACTCTTGGAAACCCTGTACAGGGTCGCTATGGGTCGGAACCGACTCCACGGCACTTAACAACAACAACAACAACCCATTTGACGTAGCATAGATGGCTAGCTGACCCAGAACTTGACCAGATGAAGCTAAAGATGCTTGATGCTGTGAGCAACTATAAAGTAGTACAATTTATGAAACTGGACTTTTCTTAGGGATGCAACTGCTCAAAATTCCTACTGGAATGGAAGAATTCTTCATATCAAGGAACAAGCTTGTATTCTCAGGGTTGATGTTGTTGTTGTTAGGTGCCATCGAGTTGGTAATGACTCATAGTGACCTTATGCACAGCAGAATGAAACACTGCCTGATCCTGGGCCAACCTCATTACTGTTGCCACGCTTGAGTCCATCGATGCTGCCACTTGGCCAGTTTATCTCATTGGGGGTCTTCCTCTATTTCTCTGACCCTCCACCTTACCAAACATGATATACTTCTTCAGAGACTGGTCCCTCCTGACAATATGTTCAAAGTATGAGAGACAAAGTTTGGCCATCTTGGCCTCCTAGGAGCACTCTGACTGTACTTCTTTCAAAATGGATCTATTGGTGCATTTGGCAGCGCATGGCACTTTCGATATTCTCCTCCTGCACCATTAACTCAAATGCACCAATTCTTCTATGGTCTTCCTTATTCACTGTCCAGCTTTCACATGCATATGAGGTTATTGAAAATACCATGGCTTGGGTCAGGCGCACCTTACTCCTCAAGCTGACATCTTTGTTCTGCAACACTTTAAAAAGGTCTTGTGCAACAGATTTGCCCAGTGCAATACATCATTTGATTTCTTGACTGCTGCTTCTGTGAGAGTTGATAGTTGATCCAAGAAGAATGAAGTCCTTGACAACTTCAATCTTTTCTCTTTTGATAAGAATGTTGTTTATTGGTCCAGTGGTGAGGATTTTTGTTATCTTGACATTGAACTATAATCCATACCAAACACTGTGCTCTTTGATCTTCATCAGTAATGTTTTAAGTCCTCTTCACTTTCAGCAAGCAAGGCTGTATCATCTTCATATGAGTCTTCCTCCAATTCTGATGCCACGTTTTTCTTCATAGAACCCAGCTTCTCAGATTATTTGCTCAGCATACAGGTTGAATAAGTATGGTCACACACCTTTCTTAATTTTAAAACATTTAATGTTCTCATATTCTGTTCGAACATGGTCCGGGTACAGATTCTTCATGAGCACAATTAAGTGTTCCGGAATACTCATACTTCACAACGTTGTCCATAGCTTGTCATGATCCACACAATCCAAAGCCTTTGCATAGTCAATAAAGCACAGGCAAACATCTGATATTCTCTGCTTTCAGCCAAGATCCATCGGACATCAGCAATGATATCCCTCATTCCATGGCCTCTTCTGAAACTGGCTTGGACCTCTGGAAATTCTCTGTCAATGTATGATTGTAGCCATTGCTGTAAGACCTTTAGTAAAACTTTACTCGCATGGGATATCAAAGAGATTGTCCGATGATTTCCACATTCCATTGGGTCACCTCTCCTTGGAATGAGTACAAATATGGATCTCTTCCAATTGGTTGGCCAGACAGTTGCCTTCCAAATTTCTTGGCAGAGATGAGTGAGTGCCTCCTGTGCTGCCTCACTTTCTTGAAAGATTTCAATTTTTATTCCATCAATTCCTGGTGCCTTGTTCTTTGCCAATTCCTTTAATGTACCTTGGACTTCCTCCTTCGTTATCATTGGCTCTTGATCATATGCTACCTCTTGAAACAGCTGAACATTAACCATTTCCTTTTGGTACAGTGACTCTGTGTAATCCTTCCATCTTCTCTTGATGCTTCTGCATCATTCAGTAATTTGCCCAGAGAATGTTTCAATAACGAAAGTAGAGGTTTGAATTTTTTCTTCAGTTCCCTCAGCTTGAGAAATGCTGAGCGTGTTCTTCCTTTTTGGTTTTCTGATTCCAGATCTTTGAACATTTTGTTATAATATTTGGCTTTATCTTCTCGAGCTGATTTTTGAAATTTTCTGTTCAGCTCTTGGACCTCCTCAATTCTTCCATTTGCTTTAGCATCTCTATGCTGGAGAGCAAGTTTCAATGTCTTTTCTGACATCCATTTTGACGTTTTCCTTGAGAAATTTAGATATTGTATACCAAAAAGGGAGACGGCGATAAAGGCATGAAGTGGCCGACTTACAAGCTTTCATGAGTGTGTTTAGTTTCAGAAAGAGGGGTAAGGTAGTATCCCCATTGAATAGTTTCTCCCTCGTCCAGGTGGATCTTGTTAAAGGGAATGGGTAAGAGGGTTTTATGATTCAGTTATAAGTAATTGTTACCAGGTATAATTGTGATAGTCATGACTATAATTGTAGAAGACATGGAAATAAAAGAGTGAAATGGTTAATCTTTTATTTCAGGAATAGACATTCCCAGGGCCAGCAAGACAGAAAAGCCTGAGTGGAGTGTGAGATCATACCTAGATCAGGTGTTTGACAAACTTAGCACATCAGGTCCAGTGTGCTCAATCCTAGAACCAGGCAAGGTTGTAACCTGCCTCAACCTTTTCCTTTCCTGATGATTAAGTATGTGTCTGTCTAGAAGAAATACAACCAGAGAGATTGTTAAAAGTGAGGAAGGCAAGACTTTGTCTTGGTGTACTATGGACATAGTATAAGGAAGGATTAGTTCATGGAGAAGAATATCATGCTCAGTGTGGTAGATGGCCAATGAAAAAGAGGAAGATCCTCAGGGAGATAATCTGATTTGTTGGTAGCAACAATGGGCTCAAACATAACAATGATTGTGATGATGGTGCAGAAATAAGCAGACTTTTGCTGCTGTGAGTCAGAACCAATTTGAGGACACCTGAAAAAAATAAGAATAATTTAATAATAAGAAAAATAAGCTTATATGTGTTTAGTGGTATTTCATTTTGGTCCTGGTATGGTGCTATAGGATAAGCACTAGACTCCAAAGTCAGTTTGAACTGCAAGGTTGTAGATCAAACTCACCATGGTCATTATGACATGAAACTGATTTGACAGTATTAACAACAACAACAAATGTCATTTTGGTTCTGGTTTGCATTTCCCTGTTGACTATATCTGGACTATGAGTCACAAGGGCAGCAATCCAAGCCCACTCAGGAAGGAGGTGAGGCTTTCTGTTCCAGTAAAGATTTACAGCCTCAAAAACCCTATGGTGGTGGTGGTTATGTGCCGTGGAGTCGGTTCCAACTCATAGCGACCCTGTACAGGGCTTCCGTTTACAGGAGCAGAAAGCCTCATCTTTCTCCCATGGAACAGCTGGTAGTTTGGAACTGCATACCTTAAGGTACACAGCACAATTCGTAAGCACTATACTACAGCATTGTTATGAATTGGCATTGACAGTACGCAACAACAACAACTTGACTAGATGATATTCAATACTGTTCATTCGTTTATTACCCATATGGAGTCTGGGTATGGCACTGGAGGATAATGAGCTTGACCACAGAGTCAGTTTGAACCACAAGATCAGCAGTTCAAACCTATTAGCTGCTTCTCAGAATCCCTATACAGGCTCGCTATGGTTGGAACCAGCTTGACAAAACTTAACAACAACAAGAACAAATAGGCATTTATATATCTTCTGTGGGGAAATGTCTATTCAAATGCTTTGCTTCCTTTATAATTCATTTTTCTGTTTCTTGATTTTTCTCTCACCACTAAACTGTTTTGATCATTGTACTTTTGTAGTAAGTTTTTAGATCAGTTGAAGTAAGTCCTCTGTGTTTTTGTTTTTAGTTATTTTTTACAGGATTAGGTAAATCACTGTATTGGCATACAACATTATAATTACTCTACCAATTTCTACAAAAAATTTCATTTAGCTTGGGATATTTTGAATCTATAGATATATGGGGACAGAGTAACATTTTATGCTGTGACTTCTAAACTCATGAATATATCATTTAGGTCTTTTTCAATTTTTTCCATAATACTGTTTTACTATAGAAATGTGTTCCTAAGCAGTTTGATTTACAAATTTTATTTTATTCTATTTTTTTAAATTATCTTACACATATTTACTAGAAGAACTCAAAAACTCATTTTTGTCCTGTGCTGTTGATAATTTGTTAGTTTTAGGTGTCACAGAATTGTCTAGATAGATAATCAGGTCATTTGCAGATAGAAAGAGTTTTGCTTATT
>NW_006408546.1:22612432-22615999 GCF_000296735.1 Chrysochloris asiatica | reverse complement strand
TCTTCCAAAACAGATCTATTGGTTCTTTTGGCAGTCCATGGCACTTTTAGTATTCTCCTCCAACACCACAATTCAAAGGCATCAATTTTTCTACCAGTTTAGGGAATGGAAAATGCTGAAAAGACAAAAAAGATGTATTGTTATTCCCCTTCCAAGTTAGGTCATTTCCCTGAGGCTGGATTTGTCCAAAGTTGTTCTTAAAATTACAACAAGTAGGCAAATGAACAGCAAGAACATTAATCAGCTATACAAAGATGGGAACTGAATGTGGCGAAAAGCAAAAATTTCAGTTTTATGAAGGAATCTAATATAGTAAGTCATTTATCAGTAGATATATTTTCAAAAGGTCTTAAAAGAAAATGTTTTACTATCCACAAAAACTTGGTCCTTTTATAAAGTCCCATTAATCAAATTACCCAGAACTTTTCTATTATATGATTCAATTAAATACTTGACATATTTCTTAATTGAGCCAACAAGAGAGAGAAAGGCTAAAAGAGAATTTTGGGCAATGGTGAGGAATTTGTTGTAGTGGTGGTTGTGTGCCGTGGAGTCGGTTCTGACACACAGTGACCCTCTATAGGGTTCCCAAGCCTGTAAATCTTTGCAGGAGCAGAAAGCCTCATCTTTCTCCCACAGAGCCACTGGTAGTTTCGAGCTGCTGACCTTGAGATTAGCAGCCTGACTCTGGATATAAAACAAATACTGTATTTTGATGGGTTACCAATGTGAGTAGTTAATCCTCATTCACTAAAACTGACCAATAGTCCTGGTCAGTGGGAGGCTAGCCTCATTCAATTGTACCCCTGGGAAACAAGTTCCTTTCACTTGTGCACCTTCACCATTGCATCATACCATATCTTATTTACCTTTATTTTTCTACAGTTTAGCATAGTAACTAGGAGCCCTGATGCCACTGTGGCTAAAGGTCCATACTGCTAACTGAAAGGTTGGTAGTTTATCCCATGAAGTGGCTAGTGGGTTTAAAGATGTGGCAATATGCTTCCATAAAGTTTTCAAGCCTTGGTAAGCACATACGTCAGTTCCACTTTGTCCTATGGACTTGCTAGGACTTGGGATCAACTTGATGGCAATGGGTTTGTTTTGGCTTAGCATAGTAGCAAGCACATGCATAGCTCAATAACTATTAATTTGCCTTGTCATTCTGAGCACATGACATTAAAAAAGATAGTAAATGTAAAAAAAAAAAAAAATTATAATTGGTACTAAGAGGGTTGGGAATCGTGGTCATTGGTGAGACGGTTTTCAATGAGGGCAAATCCGTGCTAGGAGAAGGTAATCCCATAATCTGGTCACAGGAATCATCTCCGCCATTACCATTTGTTGCTATTTTTCATTCACCCTCAGAATGAACTTTCTCATTTAGCAGCAGGAGTTGCCTCCTAACAAGAACGCTTAATGCAACATTTCCAATAGGCGATCTACTCTGACTAGGTTTTGTTTGGGCCAACACCAAATTAGATTCCATTCCTTTTAAAAGTATTAGCTAGGTAATGATGAAAGGCAATCGAGAGGCCACTGGGTTTTTGAAGCAGCTTGGGAAAAAGAGCAAGAGCATATGAAAATGTGAGGGGTTTCCTATGTGGTCTCATAGATGTTGCAATGTTTTTTATTTTTAAAATAATTATTTATTGTGTTTAAGGTGAAGGTTTATGCAGAAAACGGGGCTACCTTTAAATAATTTCTACAAAAAGGGTTCAGTGGCATTTGCTTCATTTTTCACAATGTATCAGCAGTATCACTCATCCAGTTTTCGTTGTACCATTTCCAGTACTATAGTTTCTCTACTCTGATGCCTCTCTTCTTTACTTTAAGTAATTGTTGGCCATTAGCTTCCCTATAATGATATTTTAAAGAAACGCATTACTCATGGGTGATAGTCTTTATTTTATGAACCAATCTGTTACTTAGCTACAGCATGATCTCAAGGGATAATTTTGGTTGCAGGTTTAAAGAGTATCTCAGTGAGTTCCCTAGTCTCATCTGGTTCAGTATGTCTTGATTTTTGTTTTCTTCCACCTTTAAAGATCTTTTAAAGTCATAGTTTTATGGGTATATAATAGTTTATTTAGGTTGTTTTAAAATTTTTGTTACCACAAATAACTCTAAAGAATACCATTAAACCTGATTTTCTGGCTATATATTTGATAATTGGTTTAAATTAGATTAAAGTAGGACTAGTTGATTAAGTATATAAAAAAATCAATTGCTACTTATGATGATCTAATGTGTTGTCAGAGTCCTCATGTGGTGCTGCAAGATAATGCACTGAACCACAAGGTCAGTTTGAATTGCAAGGGCAGTGGTTCAGATCCACCAGCCACTCCTTGGAAACTCTATACAGGGTCTCTGAGTCAGAATCGCGTTGACAGCACTTAACAAAATCAAATGTGTTGTCACAGTAGAACTGTGCTCCACTAGTGTTTCTTCTCTTTCTCTGTGTTTTTATCCTAAATGTTCTTTGGAGTCCTGATGTAGTATTGTAGGATAAGTACTGGACTACTAACCTGGAGGTCTGTGGCTCAAGCTCACCAGCTGTTCCTTGTAAACCCTATATATAGGGCCACTATGAGTCAGAATTGGCTTGAAGGCACTTAACAACAAAAAATGTCATTCATTTAGTATTATTGTTTGTGGATAATGTACAAAGCAAATTCAACAGTTTCTCCACTTTACTTGTTGAAATCATGTTTTTCATAACAAGTTTCCTGAAGACTCATTCTCAAGTGCTCTTTGCACTTGTCCTTGCTTTACCACATCCTGATGTTATTATTATGTGCCATTGAGTTCGTTCACACTCACAGTGACCCTATGCAGGTTTCCAACGCTACAGATCTTTATGGGAGCAGAAAGCCTCATCTTTCTTCCACAGGAAGCTGATGGATCCCAACTCCTGACTTTTCAGTTTACAGTCTAACAACCCACTATACTACCAGGGCTCCACTTGATATACAGAAATTCTCACAGTATTGTGGAAAAGATACCAAATGAAGAGGGACTATAAAACTGCATAGAGCTATCCAAGTGTAAAGTATCTTAGAGACGTCACACCAAGGTACAGAAAAGCACACCACTTGAAAACAGGTAAGAATGAATAGGCAAAGCATGTGATATTCAGAAATCTCATTAGGAAAATCAGATAGCATAGATACCTGCTACTTACTAGTCTCATGTCACATGTAAATCTTAAAAGAGATGATGGAGTGAAGTATCTTACTACCTATTATGACTACGGATAAAATGTCAGCAATTTCCTTACATATTGTCCCCTAAATATGTTCGAGACAAAGTCTTAAAACATTAATCTAGTTTATAAAACTTCATTTCATATGGTCTGATAAGGGCACTGACTTCTGCACCCTTAGGTTTGTTACTCATATTAAACATAAGAAAGCCTGGATGATGTATACAGTTAAACACTCAACTGTTGTTGCTGTTAGGTACCATATCAAGTTGGTTCTGACTCATAGTGACCTCATGCATAACAAGACGATACATCACCTGGTCCTGTCCCTCCACTCTACCAAGTAGGATGTTCTTCTCTGG
>NW_006408546.1:22608651-22611367 GCF_000296735.1 Chrysochloris asiatica | reverse complement strand
TCATATGCTACCTTTTTTTGTTCTCTGTATCATTCAATGACTTACCAAGAAAATTCTTCAATATTGCAGCCCTAGGCTACAATTTTTCTTCAGTTCTTTCTTTTGAGAAATGTTGAGCTTGTTCTTTGCTTTTAATTTTCTAACTTTAGGCCTTACACATTGCATTGTAATTCTTGACAGACTTCTCAAGCTGCCCTTTGGTATTCTCTATTCAGGTCTTTTACCTTTTCATTTCATCCACTAACTTTAGCTTTTGTATCTCAACAGAAAATGTCAAATTCTCTTATGGCAACTGTTTTGGTCTTATGCTTTCCTGTCTTTGAATGACCATTTGCTTTCTTTCTGTTTGACATTCATGTTGTCATCCCACAACTCTTGTGGTCTTCTAGTCTTCCAATCTGTTCTTATATTGGTCACTAAGTTCATATGGGATGTGTTCAAGGTCATATTTTGCCTCTGGTGGGCTGGTTTTAACTTTCCTCAATTTGCATATGAGCAATCTATGGTCTGTTCTACAATTCTCCCCTGGCCTTCTTTTGGTTGTTGATATAGAGCTATGCCACTATCTCTTCCCAAAGATATAGTCAATTTGATCCTTTTGTATTGTATCTGGTGAGGTCCATGTGTATAGTAAGTAGCCTTTTGGTTGCTTAAAAAAATTATTTCATCACCAGATGTATCACAAAGGCCATATTTTCCAACTATTGATCCTTCCTCTTTGTTTCAACCTTTCCATTCCAATCACTAGTAATTAGCTACCTTGATTGCACATATGATCAATTTCAGACTGTAAGTGTTGATAGAATTCTTCAATTTCATCACCACTGGCTTTAGTGTTTGGTGTAAAAATGTGAATTTTTGTGATAATGGTACTAATTGGTCTTCCTTGTAGAGGCATGGACATTATTCTATTACAGACAACATTGTACTTCAACATAGATCTTGAAATGCTCTTTTTGAAGATGACTATAATGTCATTCCTCTTCAATTTGTCATTTCTAGCAAACTAAATCACATGATTGTATGATTCAAAATGACCAATAGCTGTCCATTTCAGCTCACTGATGCCTAAGATATGTCTGTCTTTAAGACTTTCATTTTTCCAAATTACAATTTTCCTAGATTCATATTTTGTACATTCCATGTATCCATTATTAATGGACTTCTACAGCTGTTCCTTTTCAATCTGAACTGTGTCCTCTACTTGGTAAACTCTACTTGAATGCCTTCCAACCTCAGAGGCTCATTTTTCAGCACTGGTTTGGCAATATTCTGATGCTATTCATAATGTTTTTATCAGCTGGCACTAAATCTCGCAGTGATCCACAGCTATTCATAAAGTTTTCAGTTGGTTAACATTTAGAAGTAGGCTGTCCCTCCTTCTTCCTACTCTGTCTTTGTCTGGAAACTCTACTGAAAGCAGTGCACTATGGGTAACCCTGTTATTATTGAAAAATGTTAGGCACAGCTTACAGCATCACAGAAAAATATAACCCACCACAATAAAACAAACTGACAAACTAGTGAAGGAAATACTCATCTATGGACTAAAATGTTGGCAGTTTCAGTTTATCCAGAGGCACCTGGAAAGACAGTCCGGAGATTTACTTTTGAAAACTGAGTCAGTGAAAACCCTCAGATGCACAGTTCAACTCTGACAAACATAGGTTCAGTATGACTTGTAATTAACTCTCGTGTTTTTTGTTTTTTCCTGATTTTTTAAAAAGTGTTTTATTGTGAATTATGTGATCGTTTACATGGGAGAACATTAATTTCATTCATTCTATCATCTATCATTTCCTTGCCATGGTTTCAATCCCCTCCATGCATCATCAACCAACCAAAGGGTATACCCTACAAGCCTACCCCTCACTCCCCCAGTCTTCAGCACACAGCCCCTCTCTCCCTCTCAAGCATCACTGCTTCTCTGGCTAGGGTCCCGCTCTCAGCTCTGCCCCATTGATGGTCCTAGGGACCTCCGCTCCTAGACTGGAAAGTTAATCACTCCCCTCCTTGCTATAAAATGTCTAGTTTTACATTTCCAACCCTCACAATCAGTCCTGATAACAAGTATTCACTATTGTATCACAAGAGACCCATCTACATTTCATTTCATCAGCCCCGCCTAGACAGATTGGATACTACTCAGTGGAGATCCTACCTTCCTCCACATCCTCTGGATCTAGGTTCCCTCTTGAAAGATTGTAAGGATTTGTCCCCTCTTTTGAGCCACCGCATCCATAAGTGTATGTCAAGTTCATCAAATTATATCAGATTACTCATTTTTTCCTCTTTTTTTCTTCTTCTGGTTGAGCTCTGATCATCCAGTCATTGAAGCCAGGTCAAGTGGGTGTTCTTGTGCAGATGCCCTCTCTTCTTATCCACTGGACACTTCACTCTCCATTCTTGTCCTCTGTGGCTATATCACTGACTCTGGGCCCAAGAGTTCCTAGGTCTTGCCACACTGCTGGCCAACCAGGTCTTCACCCGGGTTCACAGAAGTCTATTGAACGTTGTAGGGCTTAGCTCTGCTTCATTGCTGTTTTTCCCTCACTTCCCCTTATCGGTGTCGAGCGTGGTCACCAATCAGAGTGTGTATTCCTATTCAGTCTTCATCTTGGAAGGGGGTTTGCACTGAGGGGACCCGACCACTTGCCTTGATGTTTCCTGGGCAAGCATGTTGCTTGTTCTTGTAGTAACAGTCGGTCTGCCTATG
>NW_006408546.1:22607248-22608396 GCF_000296735.1 Chrysochloris asiatica | reverse complement strand
ATTCTAATCAGTTATAAAGGGAGCTCTGGTAGCGTAGTGGTTACGAATCGGGCTGCGAACCTTAAGGTCAGCGGTTCGAAACTACCAGCCGCTCCGCAGGAGAAAGATGAGGCGTTCTACTCCTGTAAAGATTTACACCCTCGGAAACCCTATACAGGGTTGTTATGGGTCAGAACCGACTCGACGGCACTTAACAACAACAATAACAACAAACAGTTATAAGCAGAAGACAGAATAACAAGCTTTCTATGGTGATGTTTCTGGCTATCCCTTTCTCTCCTCCTCCAGTGTCTATTTTATAATAGAATGCAAGGAAAACCAAGATTCAAAAGACAGCCAAGCATCTTAACATTATTCCCCCCATTTCCCCATTCCAACCATGGCTTAGTCTCTGTATCCCAGAACCTTGTTGTTCCCAGGTTGTGCATATATCATTATTTACCTCTGTCCCACTTAGCCCATTGAGATCTGTCTAATTGTTCTCCCATTCCTCTTTCCCTTCTTGTGTATTGCCAACCACCCACACCCCGATTCTAGGCTCTCCTGTGTCTATTCCCTACCTTGTGCACTTTCTTCCCCTCCCTCCCAACCTCTCTTCCCATATGTATCGGTGATTAGCACTTATATTTTTAGAGTACCCCCTCCCTTTTGGGTGGATTCTTTTTCTTAGTCTTTTACAATAATGGTCTTATGCAGTATTTCTTCTTTTGTGACTGACTAATTTCACTCAGCATAATGTCCTCAAAGTTCATCCATGTTATGCGATGGCTTGCAGCTACCTTGTTGTTCTTCAAAATAGCGTAGTACTACATTGTGTGTATGTACCACAGTTTGTTTATCCATTCTTCAATTGATGGGCATTTTGGTTGTCTCCATTTTTTTGCTATTGTAAATAGTGCTGCTTTGAACATTGGTGTGCATATATCTACTCGTATTTTGATTTGTATTTCTGGTGAGTAGATACCAATTAGAGGAATTGCTGGGTCATACGAAAACTCTATGAATAGCAGAGAAACATTGTCAGATATAGGACTGGAAGGTGGGAGGGCACTCAGAAAGCGACTGTGGAAAAAAATGCCTCCTCAAAGTAGAGTTGACCATAATGACATGAATACAGTTAAGCTAGGGGGAGAAAAGCGCATAGACCT
>NW_006408546.1:22603915-22605437 GCF_000296735.1 Chrysochloris asiatica | reverse complement strand
ATGTCAGCTTGAGGACTAAGGTGCGCCTGACCCAGGCCATTGTGTTTTCAGTAGCCTCATATGGATGCAAAAGCTGGACAGTGAATAAGGAAGATCATAGTAGAATTGATGCCTTTGAGTTGTGTACATGACCTGATTTAGTGCCCTCTCATTTGTCCCTATTTTTTCATTGATGACCTTCATAATTTGGGGATTCACATTTAGATCTTTATTCCATGCTGAGTTCATTTTTGCATAGGGTGTGGGGCAAAAGTCTTCTTTCAGTTTTTATATATTGCTTTCTAGTTCTGCCAGCACCACTTGTTAAAGAGACTGTCTGTTCCTGATGCAATATACCTAGGCATTTTGTCGAAAATCATTTGGCTGTATGTAGTTGGGTTAATCTTGATTCTGTACTATTGATCAGTGTTTCTTTCATTTTACCAGTACCAGGCTGTTTTGACCACTGTAGCCAAGAAGTAAAGTTTGAAATCAGGAGTGAGAGATCTCCAACCTTGTTCTTCCTTTTAAGCAGTGCTTTGCTCATCCTGGGTCTCTTTCCTTTCAATATAAAGTTATTAATTGTCATTTCCATTTCTTTGAAGAATGTTGTTGGAATCTGGATTGGGATTGCATTGTATGTGTAAATTGCTTTGGGGGTGAGTATTGACATTCTCACTATGTTGAGTCTTCCTATCCAGGAACGTGGTATGTTCTTCTACTTCTGTAGTTCTCTTTTGGTTTCTTGTAGTAATGTTTTGTAATTTTCTTTGTATATAAGTCCTTTGTTCCTCTAGTTATGTTTATTGATAAATATTTCAGCCTTTGTGTGGCTACTGTAAATGGTATTGTTTTCCTAATGTCCTTTTCATCACTATCGCTGTTGCTATAGAGATATCCAACTGATTTTTGTATGTTGACCTTAGACCCTGCCACTTTGCTGAATCTTCCAATGAATTCTAGTAGTTTTTTTACTGAGTCTTTGGGGTTTTCTTTGTATAGGCTCATATCATCTGCAAACAGAGAGAGTTTTACTTCCTCTTTGCCAATTTGGATGCCTTTAATTTCTCTATCATGCCGTATAGCTCTGGCTAAAACTTCCAGCACAATATTGAATAGGAGTAGTGATAAAAGGGCATCCTTGTCTGGTTCCTGTTCACAGGTGGAGGGCTTCACAGGTGGAGGGCTTTCAGTTTCTCTCCATTGAGAGTGATATAGGCTCTTGGTTTTGTATATCTGCTTTTGATTATGTTGAGGAATTTCCTTTCAATTTGTACTTTGTTGAGTGTTTTTATCCAGAATGGATGTTGGATTTTGTCCAATGCCTTTTCTGCATCAGGAGATAGGATTATGTTGATTGTTTTTCTAATGTTGAACCATCCTTGCATCCCTTTTATGAAACCCACTTGGTCATGATGTATTACTTTTTAAATGTGCTATTGGATTCTGTTGGCTAGGATTTTTTTGAGAATTTTTATGTCTATGTTCATGAGAGATCTTTGTCAACAGTTTTCTTTCTTAATGATGTCCTTCCCTGGTTTTG
>NW_006408546.1:22592528-22602950 GCF_000296735.1 Chrysochloris asiatica | reverse complement strand
TTTCTTTCTGGTTGTTCTGTCCATTTTCGAGAGGGGTGTGTTAAAATCTCCCATTATATTTGTAGATTTATCTTTTTTTTTTTTTTTTCTCCAATTCCAGTAAGGTTTGCTTCATGTATTTTGGTGCTCTTTCATTGGGAGCATATGTATTTATTATGAGTATGTCGTCTTGCTCAATTGAACCTTTCATCATGAGATAGTGTCCTCCTTTGTGTCCTATGCTGGTTTTTATCTTAAAGTTTACTTTGTTGGAGATTAGTTTTGCCACTCCTGCTTGTTTATTGTTGCAGTTAGCTTGGTACATTTTTTCCATCCTTTTAGTCTGTTTTTGCCTTTGTGTGTAAGGTGTGTCTCTTGTAGGCAGCATTTTGCTGGGTCTTGTTTTTTTATCCATTCTACCACTCTGTCTCTTCACTGGTACATTCAATCCATTGACATTCAATGTAATTATTGATAGGTATGAATTGATTGCTGTCATTATGTTACTTTTTTGGTGGTGCTGTTCAATCTTTTGTTCTCCATTCTTTCTTGTGATGGGTTTGTGTTTTTTGTGCTATTTCTTGTCAGTTTCTTCTTAGTTTCCATGTTTGCTTGTTCTGCTTGGAAGTTCATTTTCATGGTACGTTGTATAGTATTAACTCTCTTTGGGGTTATCTTGTAGTCTATTAACTTTTCTCTGCATTTAAGATAATCTATTGTATGCTGTAATTTATGTGATAGCCTCTCTACCTAGGTCTCTGTTGCTATGCCTGTCCCTTCTTTGACATTGATATATTTTTGGTCTTCATTTGACCCCCCTGCTCCTTTGAATTCATTGTTGTAGTTTTGTTCTGTTCTGGACTCTGCTATCTGTTGACTGAGTTCCAGGTGGTGTTGCCACGCCTGTCAATCTCTGTTTGTTTTCAGTTCACAGAACTCACTTTAGGATGTTTGGAAGTACTGGGTTGGTTTTGATAAAATCTCTCAGATTCTGTATATCCTGGAATGTCTTGAACGCACCATCATATTTGATTTTATAGTTTTGCTGGATAGACGATTCTTGGTTGACAGTTTTTTTTTTTCTTGTAGGGCTTTGTATATGTTGACTCATTACCTTTTTGCCTGTATGGTTTGTTCTGAATAGTCAGAGCTTAATCTAATTTGCTTGCCTTTATAAGTGACATTTCTCTTCTCCCTGGTCGCTTTCAGTATCCTTTCCTTGTCTTTGATTTTGGAGAGCTTGATCATTATATGTCTTGGAGACTTTCTTTTGGGGTCTATCCTTCCTGGGGTCTCCAAGACATATAATAATCAAGCTCTCCAAAATTAAAGATAAGGAAAGAATACTAAAAGTGGCCAGGGAGAAGAGTAAAGGCAAGCAAATTAGATTAAGCTCTGACTATTCAGAACAAACCATGCAGGCAAGAAGGCAATGAGCACACATATACAAAGCCCTGCAAAAAAAAAAAAAAAAAAAATTTGTCAACCAAGAATCGTCTATCCAGCAAAACTACAAAAATCAAATACGATGGAGCATTAAAGACATTACAGGATATACAGTATCTGAGAGATTTTATCAAAACCAACCCAGCACTTCCAAACATCCTAAAGTGAGTTCTGTGGACTGAAAACCAACAAGAACAGACAACAGAGATTGACGAGCATGGCAATACCACCTGGAACTCAGTAGAGTCCAGAACAGAACAAGCCCTACAACAACAAACTCAAAAGGAGCTAGGAGGTCAACTGAGACAAAAATATATCATTGTCAAAGAAGGGAAATAATAGCAACAGAGTCCCAGGTGGTGAGGATGCCAAGTAAATTATAGGATATAATGGATTATTTTAAATGAAGAGAAAAGTTACTAGCCTACAAAGTAACATAAAAAAGTTAATACTTCACAACTTATTATAAAAATGAATCGCCAAGAATTATCAAATATGAAAACTAAGAAGAAACTGACAAGAAATAGCACAAAAAGCATAAAACCCAACATAACAAGAAATGCAGAAAAAAAGAACAAACAGCACCACCAAAAAAGTAACATAATGGCAGCAATCAATTCATACCTATGGATGATTGGATTGAATGCACCAGTGAAGAGACAGAGAATAGCAGAATGAATAAGAAAACAAGACCCTTCAATATGCTGCCTGCAAGAGACACAATTTATATGCAAAGACAAAAACAGACAAAGTTAAAGGATGGAAAAAAAAAAAGTTACCAAGCTAACAGCAACAATAAGCAAGTAGTTCTGGCAATACTAATCTCTAACAAAGTAAACTTTAAGATAAAAACCACTATCTCATGATCAAAGGGTCAACTGACCAAGACAACAAAACCATAATAAATATCTACCCTCCCAATGAAAGCGCACCAAGATACATAAAGCAATTCTTACTGGAATTGAAGAAACAAATAGAAAAATCTACAAATATAATGGGAGATTTTAACACAGCACTCTCGAAAAGGGATAGAACAACCAGAAAGAAACTAGACAAAGCTACAGAGAAACTAAACAACACAATCAACCAACTTGACCTCATAGATGTATACGAGCATTCAATCTAACAGCAGCACAATACACGTTCTTCTCCAGTGCATATGGAACATTTTCCAGAATTGACATGTGTTAGGTCAAAGCAAGCCTCCATAAATTTACAAGCATTAAAATTCTACAGAGCATCTTCTCAAACCACAATGCTGTAAAACTAGAAATCAACAAGAAGACCAAGGCAATAAAGTTGAATACATGGAAACTGAACAACACAATGCTGAAAAGTGACTAGGTATATGAAGAAATTTAACTTGAATTCATAAAGTTCCTAGAAACAAACGAGAATGAAAACACAACATACCAAAATCTTTGGGATATGGCAAAAGCAGTGCTGAGAGGACAATTTATTGAGATAAATGCCCACATCAAAAAAGAAGAACCAAAATCAACACATTAGCACAGCATCTTCAACAATTAGAAGCAGACCAGCAGAGGGAACCTACAGTCACCAAAAGAAAGGAAAGAATAAAGATAAGAGCAGAAATAAATGAGATGGAAAATAGAAAAATTATAGAAAGAACAGTACAAGAAGCTGGTTCATTGAGAAAGGATTAATGAAATTGACAAACCATTGGCAAAACTAACTAAAGAAAAGAGGGAGAGGACACAAATAAATCACATTAGAAACAGATGGGTGAAGTCACAACAGAACCAAATGAAATCAAAAGGATAATAACAGAATACTATGGAGAGCTGTACTCCAACAAATTTGAAAACTTAGATGAGATGGATATATTTCTAGAAAAAACACGACCAACCAACAAAAAAAAAAAGCTCAGGCCCAGATAGCTTTACAGGTGAGTTCTACCAATCATTCAGAGAACAACTGTCAGCAATTGTACTCAAATTATTATGGATAACGCCTAATACTTTTTATGAAGCAAGCATAACCGTCACATGAAAACCAGGGAAGCATTATCACTGAAAAAGAAAACTATAGACCAGTCAATATCCCTCATGAACATAGATGCAAAAATTCTCAACAGAATCCAACAGCACATCACATCAAAACTATAATAAATCATGACCAAGTGGATTTTATAAAAGGGATGCAAGGATGGATCAACATGAGAAAAACAATCAACATAATCCATCATATAAAAAAGAAAAAGGAAAAGAACCATATGATCATATCGATTAATGCAGAAAAACATTTGACTAAATCCAACATCCATTCCTCATAAAAACACTCAACAAAGTATGAATTGAAGGGAAATTCCTCAATATAATCAAGAGCATATATACAAAACCAAGAGCCTACATCACTCTCAATGGAGAGAAATTGAAAGCCTTCCCTCTGCGAACAGGAACCAGACAAGGATGCGCTTTATCACCACTCCTATTCAATATTGTGCTGGAAGTTTTAGCCAGAGCTATACGGCATGATAGAGAAATTAAAGGTATCCAAATTGGCAAAGAGGAAGTACAACTCTCTTTATTTGCAGACGATATGGATCCTATACATAGAAAACCCAAAGACTCAGTAAAAAAATACTAGACCTCATGGAAAATTTCAGCAAAGTGGCAGGGTATAAAATCAACATACAAAAATCAGTTGGATGTCTCTATAGCAACAGCAATAACAATGAAAAGGGTATTAGGAAAACAATACCATTTGCAAAGGATGAAATATTTAGGAATAAACATAACCAGAGAAACAAAGGACTTATACAAAGAAAATTATAAAACACTACTACTACAAGAAACCAAAAGAGAACTATAGAAGTGGAAGAACATACCATGTTCCTGGATAGGAAGACTCAACATAGTGAAAATGTCAATACTCCCCCCAAAGCAATTTATACATACAATGCAATCCCAATCCGGATTCCAAAAACATTCTTCAAACACATGGAAATGACAATTACTAAATTTATATGGAAAGAGACCCAGGATAAGCAAAGCACTGCTTAAAAAGAACAAGGTTGGAGATCTCTCACTCCCTGATTTCAAACTTTACTTCTTGGCTACAGTGGTCAAAACAGCCTGGTACTGGTACAATGAAAGAAACACTGATCAATAGTACAGAATCAAGAATCCAGAGATTAACCCAACCACATACAGCCAAATGATTTTCAACAGAGTGTCTAGGTATATTACCTGGGGAAGAGACAGTCTCTTTAACAAATGGTGCTGGCAGAACTGGAAAGTGATATGTTAAAGACTGAAAGAAGACCTTTCCTTCATACCCGATACAAAAATGAATTCAGCATGGATTAAAGATCTAAATGTGAATCCCAAAATTATAAATTCATCAATGAAAAATTAGGGACAAATGTGAGGATGCTAAATCAGGGCATATACAGACTACTACACATTTTGAAAAGTACACAAACAAAAATGAAAAAAGGGGCACAGGACATGAACAGACATTTCACCAAGGAGGTGATGTTCACATCACTAGCCATCAGAGAGATGCAAATCAACACAACAATGAGATACCATCTCATGCCAGCAATAACAGCAAAGATCAAAAAAGCAGAGGACAATAAATGCTGGTGAGGATGCAGAAAGACTGGGACATGCCTACATTGCTGGTAGGACTACAAAATGGTCCAATCACTCAGGAAATCAATATGGCACTTACAAGGTTGGAAATAGAAATATCGTATGACCCAGCAATTCCTCTACTTGGTATCTACCCACAAGAAATACAAGCCATAGCACAAGTAGATATATATGCACACCAATGTTCATATCAGCACTATTTACAAAAGCAAAAAGGTAGAGACAGCCTAAGTGTTCATTAACTGAAGAAACTACAACACAAACGGTGGTACATACACACAATGGAATATTATGCTACCTTGAAGAATAACTAGGAAGCTGCAAACCACCACTTGAATGAACCTTGAGGACATGATGCTGAGTGAAATTAGTCATTAAAGGAGAAATACTGCATAAGACCATTATTGTAAAAGACTAAGAGAAAGAACCCACCCAAAGGGGGGGGGGGGGCGGGAATCTATAAAGATAAGTGCTAATCACCAGTATGTATTGGGAGGGAGGGGAAAAAAGTGCACAGCGTCGGGACTAGACATAGGAGAGCCTGGGAGCAGGGGTGGGAGTGGAGTTTGGCAATACACAAAAAGGTGAGGGGAAAAAGAAGAACAAAGTGTATGGGAGAACAGTTTGGCAGGTTCGTATTGAGTAGGGGAGACAGAGTTAAATGACAAGATATGCATAGCCCTAGAATAACAGGGCTTCTGGATACAGGGATTGAGGCATGGCTTCAAAGGGAAAAAGATGGGAATAATGCTAGGATGCTTGGGCAATTTTTAAATCTTGGTCTCCCTTGCCTACCATTGTGAAATAGACAAGGTTGCCTACCATTGTGAAATAGACAAGGGAGTGGGGAACAGCCAGAAGCATCACAACAGAATACGTGTGGGTCTGGATCCAACATATAACTAACTAGAATATCTTCCGGGGCGGGGGGCAGGAAACTGTCCAGACCCAAAATGGTGGGGAGACTATGATGGCATGGACAGATGGAGGAGCTGTTTGCTGACAGCCGGGGAGAGGGGGAGGCTGTGGAGTGTATCCTTTGGTTACTTGATGAGGCATGGGGGGAATTTTAATCACTGCAATGAAATGAAACATGATAGGATGAATGTGAAACTGAAGTAGGACAGAGACAAATAATGAGGTATGCAAAACCTTGGAACTACAGGGCTCTGGGATACAGACATTGAAACATGGTTTGAATGGTGAAAAGGGGGAAATAATGTTGGTTTCCCTGACAGACTGCTATAAAATAGACACTGTAGGGGGAAAGAAAGGAATAACCAAAAATACCACCATTGAAAGCTTGTAAGTCCGTCTTCTGCCAATAACTGATTGGAATACCTAAAAGGGGGATACAGCGTGCCCAGCGAAGGAGGCTTCCTGCAGATCCCCTGCATTACACAAGACCATAGATGGAATCCTGAACAGCATCCAGAAACTTCTGAGGGGAAAGATCCACTTGAAAGGACAAGCAGACCAGCCTGGAGTGAACAGAGGATACATCCTGAAGGGAAGACTGACAAGAAAAACACAAAACAATATCAGCAAGCCGACTGATTATTACACGAACGAAGCAAGTGGCTCACCAAGTAGACATCAAGGCAAGTGGTTGGGTCCCCCTCAAGGCAAACCCCCTCTAAGACTAAGGCTCAATGGGAATGCATGCTTCGATTGGTGACCACTTTCATCACCGACAAGGGGAAGTGAGGGAAACACAGCAATGAAGCTATGAACTAAGCCCTAAAATGTTCAACAGACTCCTGTGAACCCAGATGGAGACTTCATTGGACAGCAGTGTGCCAAGTCCAGGGGACTCTTGGACCCAGAGTCAGCAACAGCCACAGAGGACCCAGAGTCAGCAACAGCCACAGAGGACAAGAGTGAAGAGTAAAGCGTCCCGCTGATAAGACGAGAGGGCATTAATACCCATTTAACCTGGCTTCAAAGGCTGGATGATCAGAGCTCAAACAGAAGAAGCAAGAAGAGGGAAAAATGAATAATCAGACAAAAAGTGATGAACTTGACACACACCTATGGAAGCAATAGCTCACATGAGTGAACAAATCTTAGTGAGGACCATTCCCACCTCTACTGCACACAAAGAGGACAGGGTTGGACAACTTGGACATTGGCTACCCAGAATGGAGGGGGCTACAGAGGCAAGAAGTGACTGGCTTACAAGCTTTCATGAGGGAACCTAGATTCAGAGGGCATGGAGCAAGGTAGAATCTTCACTGAGTAGTATCCATTCTGCCTAGTCAGGGCTGATGAAAGGAGATACAGATAGGTCTCTTGTGATACAATAGCGAATAATTGTTATCAGGACTGATTGTAAGAGCTGGAAATGTAAAGGCAGATGTTTTGGGGCAAAGGGAGGGGAGTGATTAACCTTGCAGTCTAGGAGTGAAGGTCCCTGGGACCATCAAAGGAGAAGAGCAGAGAATGGAACCCTACCCAGAGAAGCAGTGATGCCTGGGATGGAGGCAGAGATGATAACATGGGGAGATGGAGCGGCTGGAGACTTTGGACCTGGAGAGCAAGAGGGGCGATATGTGGACAACAGGGGGGCGGATTTGTGGGGTGTACCCTTTGGTTGGTCGATGATGTGTGGAAGGGATTGTAACCATGGCAAGGAAACGATATACGATGGGATCAATATGAAGCTGTTGTCCTCCCATGTAAACCTTCACATAATTCACAATAAAGAATTAAGATAAAACATTTTTCCTGATTTTGTTGTTGTATTCTTGTTAAGTTCTCTCCATGGGCTGCTCCTACTTCCACCCCATCTTTTGTCTTGAAATGCCACAGACCCAGAGCATGTCTGTTCTATTCATCTTTATTTGTTCATTGTCTGGTGTGGTATCTGTCAGTTTCATCACTCAATAACTATTCGTTAAATTGCTAATAAATCAATGATCTTCTATTGGCAATGTCAACTTCTTGTTTTTATAACCTCTCACTTTGGTGTACTTCTATGCTAAAATAGACATGCCAAAATGTGTTTAAATACTTTCAAAAATTCTCCTGGAAGATTTGGTTATAATCTTTTCATCAAACCCGGTCTCATGCCATTATATTTGACATTCTTTTGAGTTAAATGACATATTACAACAATTCATTAAAATTTAAAAGGTACTCACATCTAATCATTCAACTCCAAAAATAACCAGACATAATTTCCATTCTATCTTCAGAGGAGTTCGCACCTGTGTGAATAAATGGCTTAAGTTAAGAAACCTATTTTGGGATATTGTGTTTGTCTATTTTCAGGGATGTTTTTACAAGTGAGAAACCCAATTAAAAATGTCACCACATATATGAACAAACCAAAAATCATCTTCTTGAGATTTCAGTGGTTCTTAATGTTTTTAGATAAACAGCTGGTTATTTACTTGTAGTTAATGCCCTGATACATGAGGAATTCCAATTGGTTACATTGTTCTGATATCCTTCCTGTTATTTCCTCGCTAACAACTTCCTCAAGTATGTCAGAGATGACCTGATATCCTTCCTGTTATTTCCTCGCTAACAACTTCCTCAAGTATGTCAGAGATGACCTGTGATCCTAAGAGTTTTCAATGGTTGATGCTTTGGAAGTTCACCACCAAACCTCTCTACAGATGCATCTCTAGGTGGATTCAAAGCTTTCAGTTAGCATTTGATCATGGTAATCATTTGTCATGTCCAGGGACTCCTCTGTGTTTTAGCCTTCATTTAAAATGGAAGCAATGCACAATGAATCTAACCTATGAGGTTGACTGTGAGGATCAAATTTGTATCTCTAAATACTATGCTTAGTGCAGAAGGAGAGATGAGTGTTGTGCATATAGAATGCGATGATTTCTAACTATTGATTCATCCATGATATCATTCTAGTCTTGATTTCCCACTTTGTGAGCAGTGAGTCATTACTTCCATCTTCCATACCTCTAAAGCACACATACTAAACAGGCACTTAAAGCAACAACAACTAGTTGCTATTACGTTGATTCAAATTCATGGCAACCCTGTATGTGTCAGAGTAAAATTGTAGTCCATAAAGATTTCAGTACCTGATTTTTCAGAAGCAAATCCCCAGATTTGCTTTTCCCCAAATCCCCCCAAGGCACCACTGGATAGAGTCCAACCTCCAACCTTGCACCACCCAGGGACTTAACGTACTTAGCAAACATCTACTAACCCAGCATGCATTAGTTCACAGTCAGCAAATTTGTCTACATTTTCTGTAGACTCAGAACATTCCCATTTCCTTCACTGTTCGCAACCTTCCTCATTGTTTGCAACCAAGGTCAGTATTATTATAAACACATCTCAGACAAGGACAATGAGGCCCTGAAAAACTTGTGCGGTAAAGTGGCTCACTGAGTCTCAAACATTTCCTCTGACTTCACGCTACACTCTGTTGTCATTACCCTGTAGCTAAAAAATACAGAGGGTCAAGTCCTTTCAATTATTCTACTGGTGCCCAAAGCCACAAAGAATTTTAATGCATTAAATAAATACTTCATCTCCAAAATTCAATAGGAAATTTCTTCCTTTGGGTTTCACTTGGGCACTGAAAATATAAGGTTATTCAGAACAGTTTATCATTTTCAGTGAGTGAAGAAAACAGGTTTTCCCCTGAAGTAAAATATGCTAAAATTGCCAGGATGTTTGAAATTTAAGACCTAACCTATTATCCATGTAAGCACCTGCATTTCACTAGCTTTGATTTTACAGGCAAGATAAATTCTCCAAAATGTACTGATACATCTCCAATGAAAAGGAAACTTCCAGATTTATTGGACAGGTAGTGTTATGCCATGTGATCGTAATACTGCCACCTTGCCCCTGAAGGATCATACATAACTGGGGCATGGGACAAGCGAAGTACTAAGATTCATTGTCATACATGCTTCACTGAATCAAACTCAATGGTCAAAGGTGGAAGGTGAATAAATATGCAATTCCCAGATGGGAAGGAGATGCAGTGAGCCAGAGAAATCCTGAATCATAAATCTTTGCCTTGCCTGACAGTCAGGAAAACATAAGCTAATGATGTGTAAAAGGTATAGATTCATTTCTGCTTTCCTATCCATCTTTAGGATCATGACGTGGAGACACCCAAAATCAACAGGCACAATCTAGGTAGAACTCAGACTCTAATACCTTCGCTCTAATTGGTGTTTGCTTTCAAGTTGATTCCAATTCACAACAACCCTATATTAGACTTAACATGTAGCTACCTGATTCAGTGGCCAAACTTCTGCAAGAGACATAACTTACATCTATAGTAGGAGGAATTTAGGATTTAGGGGGACATGCTTTGTAAAAATTATTATGGTGAGATTATATATATATATAATATATGTTGTTGTTGTTGTTGTTAAGTGCC
>NW_006408546.1:22589864-22590421 GCF_000296735.1 Chrysochloris asiatica | reverse complement strand
TGAGGTGAGACATTCCCACTAGAAAGGACAAGCAGACTGAAATAGCTACAGTGACAGAGATACATCTTTATGATGAACCTGACCTATACTCAGAGCGGTAGTTACTCTAAATACCAATAGAGACGGAAGGAGTCTTCAAATCAAGTTTGAATGCTATCTACTCTGTACACAGGGTAGATAGGGACAGGCAACTTAGACATTGGCTACCTAAAATGAGGGGGCAATAAAGGCACCAAGTGACTGGCTCACAAGGTTTCAAGAGGGAGGTTAATTTAAGAGGGTGGGGGGAAAGAAAGAGTCCCCACTGAATAGCTATCATCTTGTCTAGATGGGTCTGGTGAAAGGCGATGGGGATAAGATTCGTACGATTCTATAATGAATAACTGTTATCATGACTAATCACGAATGTCACACTTGTAAAGGTAGAAGTTTTGTAACAATAAAAGGGAATGGTTAATCTGACATTCCAGAAACAGAGGACCCTAGGACCATCAAGAGAGGAATGCACAAATAGAATACAGGCCCTTATCCACAGAAGCAGCAGCGCCAGAGATGGA
>NW_006408546.1:22581577-22589764 GCF_000296735.1 Chrysochloris asiatica | reverse complement strand
ATTCATTTGGTATGTCAGGAATTTTTACACAATATTTCAGTGACATTAATTATATGATAATTCATCATGTTGTACAACTATCACTGGAATCCAATTCCAAAATTTTTCATCACCCTTAACAGATACTCAGTATCTTTTAAACATTACCTTCCCTATGTTCTCATCTGGATGTTTAAGGAACCAAGAATTTAACAGAGAGGAGGGGGAAAAAAAAAAAAATATATATATATAAACATCATCTGAATGTTAATCTGTGACTTACAAACTATCTGATTTCTCCCTATTTTATAAGCTTCCCAATTACACAACAGCTGTTTCTGAAGCTCATTTTCTCCAAGGGGAACATTCTATTTATTTATCTTTCTTTAGGATATGAGAGACACAAAGCAGAATATAGAAGACTATAAAACAGACTCTTATAATAGTTCATATTATTAAAAATCCTAACATGAGACCTAAGCCTAGGGTCAGGTTGTTTCCTTTCTGTGACCTACTATTGACTCTTGAGTTACAGTTGTTCCAGAAGACAAGAGTAAAATGCAGATAGGTGTGGCTTCAACAGAGCTAACTGGCCAATCCTACAGGATTCCACACTTAGAAGAAACTTACTTTTGGGTCAATGCTTTGTGTCAACATCTTGACATTCTTAATAATTTTATATTTGCACTGGTGTTTTGGAAATGAGATTTGATGGGACGATGGAGCATGGGCATGAATAGAAGACATGCTCACAATCTGCACATCTGTCTTGCTCCTTGCCACCTTATTTACACGTAGCCTTTTTCATTCCCATGAACACAGAATTCTCATATGACCTATGACACATGGGAATTTAGCCAAAAATCAAAGCTTATACAAGAAACCCTGGTAGCATACTAAGAGTTGGGCTGCTAACCATTAGGTTGGCCGTTCAAACTCACCAGTTGCTCCAAGGGAGTAAACTAAAGTTTTCTACTATTGTAAAGATTTATAATTTTGGAAACCTTAGAGAGCATTTCTAGTTTGCCATACAGGGTCACTATAAGTCACAATCCACTCAATGGCAATGGCTTAAAGCTAGTGCAAGGTAAAAGTGTTACATCTATAACTAAACAGAGTTTTTGACAGCCAGGAGAGACCACATTTTCCCTACAATCCGGAACTTGCTTTGAATGCAGATAGCCCACAGTATTCTAAAACCAAAGAAATCCAAAGAACGCTATTACATCCTTTCATCTTTGCTGTACTCAACCACTTCTGCCAAAATGATGCCGTTTTAGTCCTCACTCATCACTGAATTGAAAATACAGAATTTTGGTAGAATATACAGTTAGTCTAGTGTGGTGCTGTGAGTTAATGCACTGGACTGCAAGTTCGGTTTGAACTGCAAGGTCGATGGTTCAAAGTCAACAGCCACTCCTAGGAAACCATATATGGAGTCACAGTGGGTCGGAGCTGACTTGACGGCACTTAACAACATGCACTTATCATAAAAAGAAGTGGACAGAGTTAAGTTCGTTTTGTGTAGCACTTCTCTTTAGGAAACATAATATGAATTTGTGCAATGTTGGTGATTCCACCTACAAGTTAAATGCTATTATATTTGCATCAAAGAATGCAATTGCACAATATAAAAATGAATGACAAATGCTAAACTAATAATTTAAAGTTTCAATTTTTCTTTACTTAAAATGACATTACATAGCAAAAGCATGACAAGATGAGAGAGACACTACAGAAAAAAGGAAAAAGCTTTACATTTTAGTCCCTTTAATGACACTTTCCCCCTGCTTCCTTAAACAAGGGACCTGCATTTTTATTTTGTATTAGGCTACACAGATTACATAGCTGGTATGAAATACAGAAAAATAAATGTAAATGTTGAAAATGGCATTCTCTAAAATAATTGGAAGTGTGTTATGGATAAAAGAGGGATATTTGACTATGTTGTTGTTAGCTTCCATCCAGTTGGTTTAATTTCATAGTGACCCTATATACAAGCGAATGAAATACTACCCAGGTATGTGTCCATTGTTACAGCGATTTTGTGTCAGCCCGTGTCTTGGGGAGTCTTCTGCTTCTTCACTGACCCTGTACTTTATCAAGCATGCTACCATCCAGGAATGGGTCCTTCCTGACATGTCTGAAGTCCATGATATGAAGTCTCCCCATTGTCATTTCTAAGGAGCACTCTGGTCATACTTCTTCCAAAACATATTTGTTTATTCTTCTGGAAGTCCATGATAGTCAATATTTTTCACTAACACCATAATTCAAAGCCTTCAGCTCTTTGATCTTCCTTACTCACTGTCCAACTTCCACATACATATGTGGTGGTGGTGATGGTTATGTGCCACTGAGTCCTTTGTGACACATAACAACCCAGTATCTATCTGAGGCAATAAACCTTTACAGAAGTAGAAAGCCCCATTTTTCTTCCACAGAGCAACTGGTAGATTTCCAGTACTGACCTTGCACATACCTATCAGGCAACTAGAAATATTTTAGTCAGTTGCACCTTAACCTTAAAGGTGACATTTTAATAAAGGTGTTTCAGAGCAGATTTGCCCAATGCAATTATGTCATTTGATTTCTTGACTGCTGCTTCCATGGTAACTTCCTATGTGTCATAGTAGAAATGTGCTCCTGAGGACTTCCAATAGCTGATTTGTGCATTTGATATGATGTAATTCTCTATCTGTTTTGCCTTCCAGAGTCCTTTTGTAAAGACCCACATTACTTTTCACGACCTTATGAATACACGTTTGAATTTCCTTTTGGATTTGGCATTGCAGTTAGGCAATGCAGGTGGCTCCGAATAGAAGTAGAGGAGGTTATAAGTTATAAGTTAAGAAATAGACAACAGAAGAAGAAAAATAGCAAAGAAATTGGTGATAGAACGTCTCAGGTAGGTAGCTGCAGGAAACTGCCTCTATTCTAATACAGCATTCTATTCTATAAATTCACGCAGCATGACAAGTAGAGCAAAGGGAGATGGAAGTTAAAGGCACTGCTTTGTCTTACTGAAGGCAGGTCAGCACAGTCTGGAAGGCGTCTGACAATGAATAACTCAAGCAAAATAATGCTAAGGATAAACACAAGGACTTGGTGGTCTAGTACAATCATAATTCTTCCATCTGCTAGTTACAATCTCTTGTAGTCTTTGCGTCCCCATCAGACAGATAGATAAGCATCCAAAGTTGTTTGTTCAGGAAATAATATGAAAATAAACCATACTGATGACTGAGAACAGGGTCTAACACTAGCTCAATAGTGCTAATTGGCACTATTTGTTTTTGAAAAAAAAACAACAACACTGAGAACAGATATTTTTCAGAATTCAGAGTTCTGGAAAATAAATGCAGTACGAAAACATCAGTATGAGTCTCACATAGCCACAGTATTCAAATAATATTTTAAAACTACATTTTCCTATAATATTTTTCAGTGTTAGAATTGGAGATAAAAGATGGCTGATCTGAACTTGGACCACTATTCATCTGTACCATTTCTCTAAAAAATGTCTTTACTGAATTACATGTTTCCCATTGCTTTAATGTGATGTGGGTTGTACTTTGATGAGTCTTCAGCTAAACTGATAAATACATCATGCTCAAGTGACCATTTAAGGAACACCATCTATGGTGCCTTAAAAATGGGTACAAATCCTCTGATATTTTTACAATGAGAGATGTGGAGGTAATTTTCTCTTGCCTTTTTAGTGAGATGGCCTGGGAAACTCACTTATAATCATACTGTGGGACTTCCAATTCTGGATTAAAAGAAGCCTGGTAGCTTCTACCTGGTTTCCTTGAACAATCAATTTTGAAATGTTCTTCCTTTGAACCAAACAGACAGGCTGTGAGATGCCCATTACCCATGGTGACCCACACGTAAGTGTCCCAACTAAGCTTCCAGGCAACAGCTCACCATTCACACCAACTATATGAGTGAGATGTTTTCAGAGTTCCAGAACAATCAAGGAAACCTCAGATTAAAACCATATGACACAGGTTATAATGAATAAAGCAGTATCTGCCCTAAAATCAGCTCACCTGGATTCTCAGAATGGGACCTTATTTGGAAATAGGATCTTTAAAGACGCGGTTAAAAATCACAAGATGAAATCATTTTAGGTGTAGGGTTTGTTGTTATGATGATGTGCCTTTCAGTGAGTATCGACTCATAGTGACCATATACCAAACAGAACAAAACCCTGCCTGGTCCTGCGCCAACCTCATAACAGTTACTACATTTGAGCCCATTGTTGCTGCTGCTATGATAGTCCACATAGTTGAGGGTCTTCCTCTGTTTCTCCGACCCTCCACTTTACCAACCATGATAGCCTTCTCCAGGCACTGGCCCCACCTGACAAGATGTCTGAAGTATGAGAGATGAAGTCTGGCCATCCTGGCTTCGAAGAAGTTCAAGGCTGTAGTTGTGCTAGCACAGATTGGTGTGTTCTTTTGGCAGTCCATGGTATTTTTCATATTCTCTTCCAACACCCCTCAAATGCATCAATTCTATAAGTCTTCTTTATTCACTGTCCAGCTTTCACATGCATAGGTTTAGTATAAGTTCTAAAACCCAATAACTGATTTCTTTACAAGAATGTGAGAAAACAGAGACACATAGAGGGAGGACAGCTATGTGAAAACTAAAACATTCACTGCACTTATTCTGCCATTTACAATGGTATGTCTTGAGCCATCAAAAACTGGAGGAGGTACATAGGGCTAGAGCTGAGAGTGAAGCATCCAGCTGATATGAAGTAAGGGCATATGCACAAGAGCACCCAAAATTACAGATAGCACCCATTTGACCCAGCCTTGATGGCTTGGTAATCAGAACTCAACTAGAAGAAGATAAACTATTTCTGATCAAGGAAACAAGGGGAAATTGCTACAATTTGATGAAGCGAACCTATACTCATGGAGGTAGTAACTCTAAATACCAACTAAGAGGGAAGGAGTCTTCACATCTATTACCAATGCTATCCCCTCTGTATACAGGATAGATAGGGATGGGCAACTTAGACATTGGCTACCTAAAATGAGGGGGCGATAAAGGCATAAAGTGACTGGCTTACATGGTTTCAAGAGGGAGTTTAAGAGTGCGTGAGGGAAGAAGAATTGTTCTCACTGAATAGTTTTCATCTTCTGCAGATGGCTCTGGTTAAAAGAGATGCGGATAAGAGTTTTATGATTCAAAATAGTGAGTAACTGTTATCATGAATAATTGCTACTGTCACTATTGTGAAGGTAGAAGTTCTGTAACAAAAATGGGGGAGCAGTTATTCTTACAGTTCAGAAACAGGACCCTAGGACCATCAAGGGAGAAGAGCACAAGCAGAATGCAGGACCCTATCCTGAGAAGCAGTGACACCTGAGACTGAGGCAGACAAGGGGACAAGGAGAGAGGGAGCAGCTGAGGACTCTAGATTCGAGGGACTAAGAGCTGGTGGCCAGGAGGCAGACTTGCAGAATGTGTCCTTTGCTGGTGTAAATTATTATATATGCCTGAGTGCTTTTTTAAAAAAATGAACTAAAGTGAACAGAGAGAAATACTGTTAATTGATGCTATATGGAGGGGATTGTAATCATTGTGATGGAACAAGTTGTATGATTTATTGAATGTAAAACTGATGATCTGCCCTGAAAACTTTTACTCAATCCACAATAAAAACATAAAGGAAAACAAAAGTAATCCTGCTCTTCTCAAACCTTGATTTCAGTCAAAAACAAAAAACAAAACAAAGCAAAAACTGTTGATGTCAGGCTGTCGACTCAATTCCAATTCAGTGGACTTCCCCATTGGGTTTCTAAGGTTGTAAATCTTTTCAGAAACAGACTACACCTCATTTTCCTGTGGAGGTGCCAGTGTATTCAAACCAATGACCTTTAGGTTAGCACTGTACCACCAGGATTCCTTGACTTCAGCCCAGTGAAACTTATTTCAAACTTCTATCCAGCAGAACTATGAGAAAATACATTTCTGTTGTTTAAAGCCACCAAGGTGGTGTTACAGTAGTCATAGGAATCTAATACAGATACCAAGCAAGAATTGTTCAGAACTTTCTAGATAGATCAGACTGTTGTTGTTAGGTGCCATCGAGTCAGTAGTGACCCCTAGCGGCCTTGTGAACAACAGAATGAAACACCACCTGGTCCTTTGCCATTCTCACAATAGCTTCTACAGTTCAGCCTATTCTTGCTACCACTGTACTGATGCATCTCATTAGGCATTTCCCTGTTTTTCTCTGTCCCTCCATTTTACCAAGCATGATGTCCTTCTCCAGAGACTGGTCTCTCCTGATAGCATGCCTGAAGTGAGAGGCAACGTGTGGCCATTTTGGCTTCTAAGGAACATTTTGGTTGTACTTCTTCCAAAACAGTTTTGTTTTTCTGGCAGTCCAAAGTACATTCAATAAAACCATAACCCAAATACATCAATTCTTCTAAGGTCTTCCTTATTCACTGTCCAATTTTCACATGCATATGAAGCTACTGAAAATACCATGACTTAGGTCTGGTGCACGTTAGTGCTCAAACTGACATCCTTCCTCTTGGAGAAGTCTTTGTCTAACAGAATATGTTGTTGGATTTCTTGACTGCTGCTTCCAAAACTGTTGATGGTGGATCCAAGCAAAATGAAGTCTTTGACAACTTCAATAATTTCTGCACTTACCATGATGTTATTTATTGATCCAGTGGTGAGGATTTTTATTGTCTTTACATAGAGGTGCAACCCAGGCAGTGGTCTTTCATCTTCATCGGTATTTTAAGTCATTCTTTCAGCAAGCAAGGCTGTATCATCTGCACATCACAAGTTGTTAATCAGTCTTCCTCCAACCCTGATATCATGCTTTTCTTCATATAATCCAGCTTCTGGAATTACGTGTTCAGCATACAGACTGAATAAGTAAGTTGAAAGAATATAAATCTGGCACACAGCTTTTCTGATTATAAAACATTCAATGTCCTCTTATTCTGTATGAACGACTGTTGATCTACTTACAGATTCCTCATAAGCACAATTAAGTGTTCTGGAATATGCATTCTCAGCATTGTTTTCCATAGTCTGTCAAGATACTCACAGTCAAAAGCCTTTACATAGTCAATAAAGTGTAGGTAAATATCTTTCTAGTATTCTCTGCTTTTAGCCAAGATCCATTTGAAGCCAACAATGATATCTCCCTTCCATGTTTTAATCTGAACCTCTGGCAATTACCAGTCCATGTATTGTTGCAGCTATTTTTTAATTATCTTTAGCAAAATTTTACTTACATGTAACATTAATGATGTCCAATGATTTCCACATTCCTCTGGGTAACCTCTTTGGAAATGGCAAAAATATGGATCTCTTCTAATCAGCTAGCCAGATAGAGGTCTTCAAAATTTCTTGACAGAGAAGAATCACTACCTCTAGTGCTTCATTAGTTTGGTGCAAGATTTTTATTTGTATTCCATCAATGCCTAGAGCCTTGTTCTTTGTCAATGCCTTCAGTGCATCTTGGTCTTCTTAATTCAGTACCATTGTCTCTTGATCATATGCTAAATGTTTTGAATGTTTGAACATCGATCATTTCTTATTGGTACATTGACTGTATATCTTCCTTTGTTTTTATTTTTCTGCATAATTCAATATTTTATACACAGAATCCCTCAGTATTACAAGTTGAAGCTTGACATTTTTTCGGTATGTTTTCTGTTTGAGAAATCTTGAGTATTCAGTTCTTCCCTTTTTGTTTTCTAACTCCAGGTCATTGCACATTTCATTGTAATTCCTTACTTAGTCTTCTTGACATGCTCTTTGAAATGTTCTGTTCAGCTCTATTACCTTCACATTTCTTCTCTTTGTTTTAGTCTCTATCCTGGATCTTTAGCAAGTTTCAGAGTCTTTTCTGACATCCAATTTGGTTCTTTCTCTCTTTCTCTTTCTTTCTTGTCTTCTTAATGAACTTTTGCTTTCTTCCTGTATGATATTCTTGATGTCATCCCCTAACTCTTATTGTTTTAGGTCACTAATAACGAATGCATCAAATATGTCCTTTAGTTGATCTCTAAATTCAGGTGGAATATGTTCAAAGTCATATTTTTGACTCTCGTACACTTTTTAAAAATGTCTTCAGCTTCAGCCTCAACTTGCATGCTCTAGGGCATGAATTCATCCAAAAATGTTTGAAAAAAAAATATGATAGTGTTTTAA
>NW_006408546.1:22568178-22575103 GCF_000296735.1 Chrysochloris asiatica | reverse complement strand
ACAAGACAGAAAATTACCCTAATGTATGATTGTTAATTACTCTCCAAGTTCATAATTATAGTCATAACAGAAGATTGAACTATTTTTTGCTCAATGGACTTTTGTACTCTCCATGCTTGATTAAAATAAGGGCATGTTTGATTAAAATCTACTCTGCAAGAATCAATAAAATGCTGATCAGAACAGCCAACATGAGATTTGTTGTTGTTGTGTTTTTAAAGTCTAGCACAATTAATTCTTCAAGAACAGAATGGAGAAAATAGATATGTAAGGCAAACTGCTTGTTTGAACACGGATGTATTTGATTCCTCAATTTGTAGGGTGCTTATAAAAAGAGAGACAAATCTAACAACCAGATCATTCGGCCATATTTCTAGGTATAATGCTTTCAGGTTCCACAGGAAAACGCAAGAATACAAACTTGAATAGGAGCTTCACAAACTAATTTAGAATATAGCTTTGAATGTTTTCTTTTCTAGTAGTGCTAGTAAGTCAGTTGTGACCCATAGTGACCCTGGATAAGGTTTCCAAGAAACAGCTGATAAGTTTGAACTGCCAACCTTGTGGCTCAAAGTGACTTTGTGGTCCAGCGCATTAATCCACAGCACCACACCAGGACTTTACCCACATATAAAACCAGAGTATCTTGCGGATTAACTGCTCTGAATTGTTTTGCTTTTTAGAATAGATGTGTCCTATTCAATTTGATACAATCAAAACAATTATTGAGAAAACCTAAATGTTTAACCAGTCCAAAAACTATAATTCTATATTGTGAGAATAAGGAATAATAGTCTTTAGGTTAGTGTTTTCGAAACTCTGGGAAGTATCATAGGTTTCAAGGATTACCACTTATATTTTAAGTACAGTTTACCTATTTTTAAAAAATTAAGCACCAAAGACGTTAAAGGTATGTAATGACTACATTAAAAAAAAAAAAAAAAAAGTATAGTGCACCAATATGTAATTTGTACTTTCAGGGTCTTTTTTTTTTATGACTCATGTTAGAGTTAAGCTAATGCCTTCCTCGGGTCTACATGTTTTCTAGTAGTTCTATTAGGGTTAGTCTTCCTCCAGGCCTTTCCAAGGATAACCACTCTTATCCAGATCTCAGCAAACATGCCAGCTCATTATATAAGCTGTTTCTAATCACACTGAATAGTAGCCTAAACATCTTTCATGTTCCATTATGCCTAGTTAGCAACTATCACCTATGCTAGTAAAGAGATATCCAACACTCTTCTGTCAGTTTGTTGTTCTATGGTGATTTGTGTGTTTCTGTGACACTAGAAGCTATGCCATTGGTAGGGTAAATACCCACAGGGTCACCTATGGTGAACAGGTTTCAGCTTCTAGACTAAGGTAGACTAGGAAGTCAGAACGGTGGATTTCTTCTTAATCAGGTTAACCATTAAAAACCTTATGAATAGCAGTGGAAAACTGATAGCACCAGAAGATTGAATATGGAAAAATGAATAGCATCAGAATAGTCTCAGATATAGTGCTGGAAAATAAGCCCCTCAGGTTAGAAGTCACTCAAAATACGACTGGGGAAGAGCTGCCTTATTTCTTAAAGTTGAATTGATAGCAACAACACAAATGGGGTCAAGCTTTCAGGACCTTCATTTGCTGATGGGGTATGATTCAAAGTGAGGATAAACTGCTGTAAGCATCCATTAATAATCAGAACACACAATGTATGAAATATGCATCTGTGAAAATTGGAAGCTGTCAAAAGTGAAATGTAGCACATAAAGATTGATAACCTAAGAATTAGTGAGCTGAAATAAACTGTCATTTTGAATCTGACAGTCATCTGGTATGGCATCACATTCATTGTCAAAAAGAGCATTTCAAGACCTATCTTGAAGTGCAATGCCGTCTGTAATAGAATAATATATGTAAATCTACAAGGAAGGCAAGTTAATACCACTATGATTCAATTGTACACACCAACAACTAAGACCAGTGATGATGAAATTGAAGAATTTGATGCATTTCTTTAGTCTGAAATTCATAAAACAAGCATACAAGATGTAAGATAATTACCAGTGATTGCAATGCAAAGCTTGGAAACTCTGAGGAAGAATCAGTTCTTCTGAAAATATAGCCTTAGTGATAGAAATAATGCTGGAGATCACAAGTCAAAATATTTCAAGACCAGTGACTTATTCATTACAAATATCTTTTTTAAACAACATAAAAGATGAATATACACATGGACCTCATGAGATGGAATACACAGAAATCAAATTGATTACATCCGTGGGAAGAGATGGTAGAAGAGCCCCATATCATCGGCTAGAACAAAGCAGTGGCAGAACACAGAAGAGATCACCAATTGCTCAAGCAACTTCAGTTGAAGCTGAAGAAAATCAAAAGAAGTCTAAGAGAGCCAAAATATGACTTTGAACTCATTCCACCTGAATTTAAAGATAATCTTAACAAAAGATTTGATGCATTAGTGATGTTCGAAGACCAAAGAATTATGGGATCACATCAAGATGACCATACAGGAAAAGAACAAAAGGTCATTTGGAAGACAAGAAGAAGACCAAAACAGATGTCAGAAGGAATTTTGAAACTTGCTTTCTAGTGTAGAAACGCTAAATAAGTGAGGAGGTAAGAGCTGAACAGAAAATTTCAAAGGGCAACTTGAGAAGACAAAGTCAAGTGTTATCATGATATTTGTGCAAAGGCCTGGCGTTAGAAACCCAAAAGAGAAGAACAAGCTTAGCATTTGTCAAGCTGAGAGAACTGAAGAAAAAATTCAAACCTTGACTTGCACGATTGAAAGATTCTATGGGTAAGAGAGTCCTGATGTTGCACTGCGTGTTAATACGCTAGAGAGCAAAACCAATTTGAACCTCAAGGTTGGCACAAGGTTGCTATGGGTCGGAAAGGACTCAACAGCACTTAAAAACAAAACAAAAACCAACAATGGGTAAAATACTGAATGAAGCAGAAAGCATCAAAAGAAGACAGAAGGAATCCACAGTTACTGTACCAAAACGTAATGCTTTGATTTTCAACCATTTCAAGAGATTATATTGGTCAAGAACCAATGGTACTGAAAGAAATTCAAGGCACGCTGTAGGCATTGACAAAGAACAATGCTCTAGGAACTGACAGAATACAAATGGAAACATTTCAACAAATTGATGCAGCACTAGAGTTACTCACTCATCTCTGCCAAGAAATCTGGAAGAAGACCTAGCTAACTGATAGGAAGAAGAGACACATATTTGTGCCAATTCCAAAGAGAGGTGACCCACTGGAATATGGAAATCATTGAACAATATTAATATCACAGGCAAGGAGAATTTTTTTACAGATAATTTTTAAATGGCTGCAATAGTATGTTGACAAACAACTGCCAGAGGTTCAAGCCAGATTCAGATGAGGACGTGGAATAAGGGATATCACTGCTGATGTCAGACGGATCTTGGTTGAAAGTAGAGAATACCAGAAAGATGTTTATCTGTGCTTTATTGACACTGTGGTTCAAGACATATTTTAGATAAACACTGTGAAGAATGGATATACAGAATAGTTATTTATGCTCATGAGGAACCTATACAAAGACCAAAGCCAGCTATTTTAACAGAAAAAGGGGATACTGAATGGTTTAAAATCAGAAAAGGTGTGTACCAGGATTGCCTTATTTCAGTCTGTGTGCTGAGCAATAATCCAAGAACCAGGCTGATATGAAGAAGGTGGCATCAGATTAGCAGATTGGAGAAAGGCTTAACAACCTGAGATATGTAGATAATACAACCTTGCTTGTGGAAAGTGAAAAGGACTTAAAATATTTACTGATGTAGATCAAAAGCCACAGCATTCAGTATGGGTTGCCCCTCAATGTAAAGAAAACAAAAATATTCACTAATGAAGCATTAAAAAACATCATAGTAAATGGAGAAAAGATTGAACTTGACAGACTTCATTTTGCTTGCATCCACTATCAACACTAGTGGAAGCAGCAGTTAGGAAATCAACAATGCATTGCATTAGATAAATTTGATACACAACATCTCTCTATAGCGAGTAAGAGCAAAGATGTCATTTTAAGGACTAAGGTGTTCCTGGCCTAAGTCACGGTATTTTCAATAGCTTCATAGGCATGTGAAAGTTGGACAATGAATAAGGAAGCCCATAGAAGCTTTGATGCATTTGAGTTATGGTGTTGGAGAAAAATAGTAAAATTACCATGGAATGCTAGAAGAACAAACAAATCTGTGTTGGAAGAAATATAGCTAGAATACTCCTTAGAAGCCAGAATGGCTAGACTTCACAATTCATATTTGGTCATAATAAAAGAGGGACCAGTCCCTGGAGAATGGTTTCATGCTTGGTAAAGTAGAGGGTCAGCAAAAAAAGAGGAAGGCCCGCAACAAGACAGGTTGGCACAGTGGCAATAGCAATGGGCTCAAGCATCACAATGATGTGATGTGAGGATGGCACAGGGTCCGGCAGTGTTTTGTTGTGTTATGCACAGAGCGCTTGAGTTGGAACTGAGTCAATAGCTACAGCAACAACAATAAATAGATATACCACCACTCATTTGTCAGTTTGTTTATTACCTAGTTCTCCTTTCCATAAATAAATGTAAGTTCCATAATTATTCTGCAATAAGCCTTTTGGCTATGTGTTCATCAGTGTTCCATCAGCTGGCACAACTTCTACACTTGGCAGGTATTCAATAAATATATGCTGAATGAAAGAATGATTTTGTACATGTCTGTATTCCTAAAAAGTATGTCATGCATTCATTAGGAAGGTTGTAGCTTTACACTGGACTTAGAAGCAAACAAGGTAATATGGAACCAAATGAAAATCATCACACTTACTTGAAAGAGAAAGCTTAGGCAATAATTCCATAATTAAGTAAGTTTAGACATTAATTCTATAATTCAATGATTCTTCCCACTGTTAATAGTAAGTTGCATATTAATGCTTAGTAATTTGCATATGTTTCAAGTGCCATTGTCTGATGCTCATCTGAATGAGAAGAAATGTTTAACTTTCTAAGTACTATCTGTGAGTTAACATTTAAATTAAAATATATGACAATTTTTTTCAAACTTGTAGATTAGCCCAAAATTAGGGTTGTTGTTGTTAAATGTCATTAAGTTGATTTCGACTCATAGCAACCCTGTATATGGTTTCCAAGGAGCAATTCTGTAGGTTGCTACAAAACAAAAACAAACACACACAGAGACAAATACTGATTCCATTTGCAACTATTTAAAAATCAAAATTTCACTCTTTATGTAATTAAAAGCCTGCCAAAACACAGAAATAAAGCAGATCTTGAGTCAGAACATCAGCTCTCACTTACAAAATCTATTGTCTATATTCTTGTCTCTATAGCACATATTACTCTTGCCCAAATACAAGTTTGGCCACTGCTCCTGAGAGGTAACTTCTAAGCTCTTAGAATATGCTGCCCGGTATCTTTGTTTATAGACCTTGGTCTATGTCCAAGCGTCTATACTAAAACCATGATTTATCTTTGGGAAGCTTGGAGCACCTGGAGTGGCTGGAGGCTAAGGTCAGTCACATGAGCTGCCATTCATGTCTATGTCATGGAGCACAGATAACAACTCTATACCAAGGCTCAGGCACATTTCTCTAGCAATACTTCATGCACATCATGCTGTTCATATGACTCCATTGGGAGAGGTCAACTGGACGCTCACACTGTGCACCTCTTCCCTTGCCTAATTATAATCTGTATTCTTTCATTGAGATAATTCTTAATGGCGCTACCTTCTATCCTGATGTCACATTCTTCTTCACATAATCCAGTTTCTCAGATTATTTGCTAAGCATATGAATTGAATAAGTATGGTGCAAAATCTTAGAATACACCTTTCCTGATTTTAAACCATTTAGTATTCCCTTGTCTAACAGCTGCCCTTATTCTAGCCATAGTTCCCCATGAGTAAAATAAAGTGTTTTCCTCAATGTTATCTATAGTGTATTGTTATCCATACAGTAGAATGCCTTTGCATAATCAATAAAGGACAAGGAAACATCTTTCTGGTATTCTCTGCTTTCAGTCAAGATCCATCTGAGATCATCAACAGTATCCCTAGCTCCATGTCCTCTTCTGAATATGGCCTGAATTTCTGGAAGCTCCCCATTAGAAATTTCTGTCTGAACTATTCAACAATTTTTGAATTATCTTCAGCAACATTTTACTTGGATTTGATATTATTGGTATTGTTCAATGATTTCCACATTCCTTTCTGCCACCTTCCTGTGGAATAGGCACAAATATGGATCTCTTCCCATCAGCTGACTTGGTCTTCCAAATATCTTGGCATAGATGAGTGAGCACCACCAGCACTGCCTCAGTTTGTTGAAACATTTCAATTTGTATTCTGTGATTTCCTGGAGCCTTGTTTGACAACAATGCCTTCAGTAGAGTTTAGACTTTTTCCATTAATAACATTGATTCTTGATCATGTGGCACCTCTGGAAGTGGTTGAACCCCATTTTCAGAAAGAACCAATTATTTTTGGTGCAGTTACTTTGTGTATTCCTTCCGTCTTTCCTGAAGTATTCAATATTGTGCCCATGTTGTTGCTGTTGTTAAGCTCCACTGAGCCAGTTTCAACTCATAATGACCATGTATAGGCTAGTAGGTTTAAACCACCACTCTTGAGGTTAGGAGTCAAGTACTTATGCTACAGTGACATGCCCGACTCCATTTTCTCCATAGAATTCTTCAATATTGCAACCCAAGCTTGGATTTTTCTTCAGTTCTTTCAGCTTGAGAAATGCTGACTATATTCCCTTTGGTTCTGACTCCAGATCTTAGCACATTCAATATAATACTTAACTGATTTCTCAAGCTGCCCTTGGAAATTCTCTGTTCAGGTCTTTTCCCCCCAATCATTTTAGCTTCTCTCTGCTT
>NW_006408546.1:22565021-22567338 GCF_000296735.1 Chrysochloris asiatica | reverse complement strand
GTAACCACTAGCCTTGTAGTTCACACTGACTTTGCAGTGGAGCACATTAAGCTATATCACCATACCAGAGTTCAACTAGAGGACAGACTGTAACTTAGGTAAAGCAAAAGAAAATATCCAGTAAGGGAGAGGTGAACACAAATTGATCAAGGCAAAGAAAGACACTGGGAGGAGCACAAGAGTTAAAGAAACAAAATTAAATAGGATTATGTACAAAATCCTGATATAGCAGTAATAATAAATAGCAATGAATGGATAAACAGATAGACATGTAAACTGAACAAATGGGGGAAGGTGAATGGGACTACACCCCAGTAATATATATAGGCTTGAAGAGGCTATTTCTAAATGTGCATTTATATGTGCTACAAATATATCCATAAATATAGGGAGCAAAGTTATGAAAACTATTTAGCCATAACAAACACACTGAGGGAATAAGCAGCTGGACCTGGTCTCAGAACCATCATTTTGGGAGACATACAGGTCAGTTGACATAATATTGTTCACAAAGATAATGTTCTACATCCTACTCCGGTGAGAAGTAACTGAGGCCTTAAAGGTTTGTTGCCATCCTGGAATGGTGCTGTGGGTTAATGAGCCTGACTACAAAGTCAGCTCACCAGCCACTCCTAGGAAACTGAATCCAGGATCACTATGGGTCAGAACCTACTGGGCAGCACTTAACAACACAAGGTACAACTTCTGATCCCTCCCTATCCATAACAAGTAAGACAACACAGGCTAGAATACCAAGCGAATGAGGATCTTGGGGCTAAAAATAATTGGCACAAGAACCAGCTTGTAGCTGCACAACCAAATATCTTCTGACAGCCCATGAGGCAGAACAGCCCAGGTACAGAGCCTTGCATCTCACCCACACCGGGAGCAACCTCACCCATATCCTAGAACATTATGGTTTTATCTCTTGTTTTCAAGTAAAATTTCTTTAAAATTGTCTTTCAGAAACTTACGAGAATAGAATAAACTTGAATTTGATCCAAGGCATGCATAGAACCCTAGCCAATATATAACTTTCCAGGTGGGGACAATGGCAAATACATACCATAATGAGTAATGACCAGCATCCCAAAAGACTTAACAACAGAATCCATTTTCCAACATGGCTACGCAAGCATCCACTTACCATAATCCCTCCCAACTGGGAAAATTCCAGGAAGAAATGTCCAGTCCCTTTGTTCCTTTGTTTCTCTCAGTATCAGAGCAAAAACTCTAACTGTCCTGTTTAAACGTTACTCAAGGGATACATATGCTGTGTTACTCCAAAGGCCCGCCATGCTTCCCCTTGTCAAGGTATTTTCACTCTTACTTGTAAATTCCTCGCTTGCACAATAAGCCTTATCACCAGCTTCATTATTCTCACTTAGCTGAGAAAGAAACTTTAATTTCAAGAAGCGGCCTGTGACAAAAAGTGGAGAAAATTAAAGATGTAAGGAAATGAGTCCATAAGGACTCATGAACCATACAATCCCCAGTTTCCACAAACCAAACATCAGAACTAGGTAACTGGCTACCACAGCTGACTGCTCTGAAGGGGTTCGCAACAGGAGGTTCTGTGTGTTGTTGTTGTTAAGTGCCAGTGAGTGGATTTCAACCCATAGTGACCCTGTATAGGGTTTCCAAGGAGAAACTGGTGAGCTTGAACACCAACCTTGTAGTTCAAATGACTTTGCAGTCTGACACATTAACCCACAGAGTCACACGAGAACTTTGAAGGTTAAAACAATACTCTGGGGTAAAGCAATACACAAACTTATGAAAAAAGATCAGGCTTATGTGTCTAACAGGGATAGTTGGAAACCCCCTGAAAGTAAGAAAATTTCTAATTTTTTATCTCTATCTATCTATCTATCTATCTATCTATCTATCTATCTATCTATCTATCTAACAGGAGCTCTGGTAGTGTAGTGGTTACAAATCGGGCTGTGAACCTTAAGGTCAGTGGTTCAAAACTACCAGCCTCTCCGCGAAAGAAAGATGAGGCTTTCTACTCCCATAAAGATTTACACCCTCGGAAACCCTGTACAGGGTCACTATGGTTCGGAACAGACTCGATGGCACTTAACAACAACTATATATATATATGGTGGTGGTGGTGGCTATGTACTGTGGAGTCAGTTCCAACTCACAGGGACCCTGTACAGGCTTTCCAAGGCTATAAATCTTTATGGGAGTAGAAAGCCTCATCTTTCTCCTGCGGAACAGCTGGTAGTTTCAAACTGCTGACCTTGTGGATCACAGTCTGATTCGTAACCACTATGCTACCAGAGCTCCTTATGTATGTGTGTGTGTGTGT